>NW_007727844.1:287333-291623 GCF_000696425.1 Galeopterus variegatus | reverse complement strand
TCATGATTGTTAACTATAGGGGAAGGACATTTGCTAAAAGTCAATGCTTGTTTCTGAAAGCAAACCAAACAAAGCTCAGGAAGCTATAGAAAACTATAAATAAGTGCTTCCTTTCTGTACCGTCATCGGTGGAACACTAAAGGCATTCCAGTCCCGGACAGGAACCCAACAAGGATGCCTGCTTTTACCATTACTGTTCAGCCCTGGTCTGGAAATCACAGACAATGCAAAAGATGTTAAACGGAAATAAGATATATAACTTCTGGAAAGAAGGAGACCAAAATACCACATTCTTAGGAGCCCCGAGAGAGTCAGCGGTAGAGCTTTCAGAATGAATGAGAGAATTCAGGACTGTAGCCAGATTCAAAATTCATATTTTGAATCAATATGTTTTCTTATTTTCCACCAACAGCTAGTTAGAAGATAAAGTAGAATGAAAATTTTTTATTCCCCCCCCCAAAAAATAAAAGCCAACAACAACGATCAAGACCATAAAAATATCCTCTTGAGAAATGTTCAGGGTCGGTAGGGGGAAAAATGACTAACTTTAGTGAGAAATATAAAAATAAAATTTTTAAAAAAGGAAAGATGAGAAATATAAAAATAACATTTTTAAAAAAGGAAAGAAAAAGCACATCATGTTTTTGAGTAGAAAGTTTGACTCTTACGCAGATCAGGTCTTTCCAAATTAATGTATAAGTTTACCAGATTTTCAACCAAAATTCTAATAAGATTTATTTGGAGGTGAGAGGTGGGCCAGGGTTGGGGAGATACTTGGCAAGGTGAATATGAAATTCATACAGAAGAAGAAATAGGCAAGATTAGCTAAGAAAGTTTGAAAATCAACAGCAGACTTCCAAAGTGAGGGTAATACAGCTAATTCCTAGTGAGAGCTCCCTGCAGACCAGCAGTTGGACAAAGCATGTTGGGCCTTTGCCTCCTGCTCACAGCAGCCCAGGGAAGAAGGCACTCTCATCGCCTGGGTTTTAGAAGAGCAAACCAAAGCTCAGAGCGGGGTAAGCACAGTCTCAAAGTCACACAGCTACCAAGGAGCATAAGTCACTATCAGAGAGTGACTCATACTCCCACACCCTCTACTTTTGCAGGTTGTAAAATTTATTCTAACTACGATATTTGTCAGCATGATACCATGTGTACGTAGGAATCTGAGGGCATCACAATCAATGAAAGAAGGAAGAGATGTTTAATAAACAAGGTTGAGAAAATCAGATATGCATTTGGAGCTAAAAAAAAAAAAAGAAAGACTAGACCATGAGACACAAAATCCCAAATACCAAAATACATTCCAGAGAATTAAAGAGTTCAGTGTAAAAAAAAAATTGTTAAAAATAAGACTAGAGAGACATTTAAATGCATATTTATCTGCTTTCATACTGGGGAAAAATTTTCTCAGCCTAAAAACAATGGAAGCCTCGTAGAGGAAAAGGAAAAGTTCAGTAAATTTTGCAACCTAAAATTTTCAAGTTTCCGTATGTAGAAAAGTGTCCATCCAAATTAAAAGGCAGGTTTCCACTTCTGACCCAGATGGAGTAACAGAGACTGGATTCATCCTCCTGCCTGAGCCAAAAAAAAAAAAAAAAATGCACGAAACGGTGTCCTTCACGATACCGGATGCCAGGTAGTGTGCAGCAGTGATCCGTGTGACAGCGGATGTCAAGCCGATCCATGTGACAGCGGACGTCAAGCCGAGCCCTCTCGCTGCTCAGCTTACTTCCTTGAGAGGGTGTCCAGGCCTCAGTGCAGGAAGGAGGAACTGAGGCTGAGCCCACGGGATCCCTGAGTTGGTGAGACAGAGCTGAGGGCCTGTGGGGACCAAGGCAACTCAAGTTTATAGGACAGAGTAGACAAGAGGAGAGAGCCACACAGAGAGAAGCCTGGAGACCTGCAGAGGGTCCCCCTCAAGGCTGCAGCAGGATGTGAGCAGCACGTGCCCGGGGGGAGAGGACCCCAGGCTGGGAAGGAACCGCCTGAAAGGATCAGAGAGACCAATGCCTGCGGTCACACAGAGCCAGGAACGGTGTCTGTCCCCACCAGCCAGAGTAGAAAAACTAGTAACCAACGGGCACTGGTACTCAGAAATGTCCTTCCTCAGTAGTGGGGATACTGATCCCTGGACTGTGCACTGTTCCAGACCTGCCTTACAGATTATGAGAGACCTGTAATGATCAAACTGTTTGCAGGTGACTTAACTACATCCCAGAACAAAATTCAGGAACATTTACAGAAATATAAAGATACCTAGCACCCACTAAAGTAAAATTGACCATGTCTGGCATCCAATAAGAAATTATCAAACAGGCAAAAAAAAGCAGAACAAGGTGACCTGTGGCGGTGGGGGTGGGGAATCAATCAGTCAAACCCAACTGTGATAAGTCAAAGGCGTCCGCTAAAAACCCAGCAGCAATCACTGGAATAACAAGACAAAGAGTTATAGCTAAACATCCAACTAAGAAGATGAAATGGAATAAATAAAGCTGATTAATGCAAAAGAAGGCAGAAAAGGAGAAAAGGGACAAAGAACCGATGGGACAGACAGAAAGCAAATTAGGTGATGGACTCAAATCAATCATCGCACTGAGCACGGTGAACGCAATGGTCTGAACACCCCAGTTAAGAGGCAGAAGTTGTTGGGTTAAATAAAAAATCAAGACCCAACTACATACTGCCTGGAAGAAATGTACTTTAAAGATAAAGACACACATAGCTTAAAAGAAATAACAGAGCTTCAAAATATACATGAAGCAGAAACTGATAGAACCGAAAGGAGAAATAGGCAAACCCACAATCACAGTCAGAAATTTCAACAGCTCTCTCTCACTGATTAACAGGACAAGTAGACAGAAAACCAGCGAGGATACAGGAGACCAGGGCAACAGCATAACTAACTCGACTTAATTGACATTTGCAGAGCGTTCCAGTCACACGCACACTCTTCCCAAGTGCACACGGAACATGCAGCAACAAGAACCACATTCTGGGCCATCAAGCGGCTCTTAATAAGCAGAGAAGGATTCAAGTCATATAAATGATGTTCTTTGACCATAATAGAATTAAATTATAAATCAATAGCAGGAAGAGCCTTGGAAAATCCTCAAGTATTTGGAAATGAAATGACACACTTTTAAGTAATCCATGAGGTCCAAGAAACATCAGAAAGGAAGTCGGGAAACGTTCTCAGCAGAATGCAATGAAAATGCAACATGAGGAGACTTTCGGAACGGAGCTAATGCCGCACTGCGGGGGAGTTTATATCCCTGAATGCCTGTACTAAAAAATAAGAAAGGTCGGGCTGGCCCGTGGCTCACTCGGTAGAGTGCGGTGCAGATAACACCGAGGCCCCGGGTTCGGATCCCACATAGGGATGGCCGGTTCGCTCACTGGCTGAGCGTGGTGCAGATGACACCAAGTCAAGGGTTAAGATCCCCTTACCGGTCATCTTTTAAAAAATAAAAATAAAAAATAAGAAAGGTCTCAAATCAGTGACCTCGGCTTTCACCTGAAGGAAAATAGAAAAAGAAGAGCCAACTAAACTCAAAGCAGGCAGAAGAAAGTAAGTAGTACAAATCAAGTGGCAATACATGAAATGGAAAACAGGAAAATAATAGGAAAAAAGTCAAGAAAACCAAAACCTGGTTCATTGAGAACACTGATACAATGGATAAATTTCTAACCCACCTGATCAGGAGAGAGAGAACAGAAATTACCACCATGAGGAACAAGGGACGACATCACTCCATATCCTACAGACACTGAAGAATAACAGGGAAATGCTATAAACAACTTCATGCCAATAAATTTGACAAGTTAGATGGCATGTACAAATTTTGTAAAAAAACTCAAATACCAAAGCTCACTCAAAAAGACACAGATAACCTCAATAACCCTGTATGTATTAAAGAATCAAAAGAGTAGTTAAAAACCTTCCCATGAAGAAATCTTCAGGCCCACGTGGATTCACTGGTAGATTCCAACAAACATTTAAAGAAATAATAGCAATATACACACATTCTTCAAAAGAATAAAGAAAGGATCATTTTCAACTTATTCCATGAGACCAGAATTACCCTGACACCAAAACTAAAGACATTACAAGAAAAGTAGAGACCAGGGGCCGGCCCGGTGGCGCACTGCTATAGTGCGCTGCTTGGGAAGCGCGGCTGCGCTCCCACCAAGGGTTCGGATCCCACATACAGACCGGTTCCCGCTCGCTGGCTGGGCGGGGCGCGGGCGCAACACCGAGGGCTGCGATCCCGTTGCCGGTCCCGGTCC
>NW_007727844.1:281123-287082 GCF_000696425.1 Galeopterus variegatus | reverse complement strand
AAACTAAAGACATTACAAGAAAAGTAGAGACCAGGGGCCGGCCCGGTGGCGCACTGCTATATGCGCTGCTTGGGAAACGTGGCGGCGCTTCCGCCGAGGGTTCGGATCCCACATACAGACCGGTTCCCGCTCACTGGCTGAGCGAGGCGCGGGCGCAACACCGAGGGCTGCGATCCCGTTGCCGGTCCCGGTCCGGTACGGGGGCGACACTGAGGGTTGCGATCCGTTGCCGGACACGGAAAAAGACAAAAGACAAAAAAAAAAAAAAAAAAGAAAAGTAGAGACCAATATATTTCATAAACATAAATGCAAAAATTCAAAATAAAATTTTAGCAAATAGAATCCAACGATATATAAAAAGGACAATGTGTCATCATCCTGTGTGTTGTATTCCGGGAAAGCAGCATTAGTATTGCATTTGAAAATCACTCGGGCTGGCCCGTGGCTCACTCGGGAGAGTGCGGTGCAGATAACACCAAGGCCACGGGTTCGGATCCTATATAGGGATGGTCGGTTCGCTCACTCGGGAGAGCGTGGTGCTGACAACACCAAGTCAAGGGTTAAGATCCCCTTACCAGTCATCTTTTGTATTAAAAAAAAAAAAGAAAAGAAAATCACTCAGAGTCCTTCACCATATTAACAACTAAAAAAGAAAAAACACGATCATCTCAATAGGTGCAGAAAAAGCATTTGAAAAAAATTCAACATCCATTTCTGATTAAAAACAAACAAACCAAAAAATACTCGGAGGAAATCAGGAATAGAGGGAAACTTTATCAACCTAATACATGAAATCTGTAAAAATCCCAGAACAAATGGTAAAAGTCTGAAAATTTTCTTGCCACGAACAGGAAGAAGACCTGGGTGCGCTCTCTCCTGCTTCCATCCAACGTCATACTGGAGGTTCTTGCTGGTGCAATCAGGTATGAAAAAAATTCAACATCCATTTCTGATTAAAAACAAACAAACCAAAAAATACTCGGAGGAAACCAGGAATAGAGGGAAACTTTATCAACCTAATACATGAAATCTGTAAAAATCCCAGAACAAATGGTAAAAGTCTGAAAATTTTCTTGCCACGAGCAGGAAGAAGACCTGGGTGCGCTCTCTCTTGCTTCCATCCAACGTCATACTGGAGGTTCTTGCTGGTGCAATCAGGTATGAAAAAGAAATAAAAGCCATACTTTTAGATGAGAAAGGAAGAAGTAAAACTATTTTATGTACAGAAAACCTGATCATCTTATTCAATGGAATCCACATAACAAGCTGCAAGAACTAATAAGTGAGCTTAGCAAGGTTGCAGGATACAAGATGGATATATACACAGACACTTGTATTCCTGTAAAATCTCAATGAACCATCTGATATTGACATTTTAAAAAATACTACTTCCTAATAGTGTAAAAAAGTATGCAATACTTAGCGAGAAATCTGACAGAAGTTGTGAAAGACCTACACACTGAAAAGCATAAAGCATTACGGGGAGAAATTAAAGACCCGAACAAATGGACAGATGCACAGTATTTGTAGATTGCAAGGCTCCAAACTGTTACAATGTCAATTCTCCTAAATTTGTGGAAATTAACAGGCCAATTCTAAAATTCATATGGAAAAGCAGAGGACCTGAAATAGTCAAAACAACTCTGAAAAAGTAGAACAAAATTGAAGAGCTAACATTCTAAGAATTAGTATAAGGCTAGAGTAATCAAAACAGGGTAGTATCGGTATAAAACCATTCACGTAGATCAAGGGAAAAAAATAGTCTGAAAATAAACCCACACATACGCAGACGGGCTTCGACAAACGTGCAAAGGCAATTCAAAGCAGAAATAATAGCTTTCTAATAAATCATGCAAAAACAATTGGCTATCCACATGCAAAACAAAACAAAACAAACAAAAACGTGGATTCCTACCTCATACTACACACAAAAATTAACTCAAGGAAATATAATTATTTTACTGTTAGGTCCCTCCCCGAGAGAAGAGGAAATGTAGTTATTTTACTTTTCGGTCCCTCCCCAAGAGAAGAGGAAATGTATATCCTTTCGAAGACTTGGACAAAAATGTAAACAGCAGCATTATTTTTAATGATCGAAAACTGGGAACAGCTTCAATGCCCATCAACTGATGAACGGATAAGCAGATCGTGGTGGATCCGTGCTACGTCAATAGTGGTCTCGGAACAGTCACGCAGCGTGAAAGGAGCCAGGCAAGAAAGAGCACACACTATACGATTGCATCCACATCACATGCTAAAGATGCAAACTAACCAGGTCACTGGCTGCTTGGGACTGGGGGGGACAAGGAGGGATGTGGGGATCCCAAAGGGGCACCAGATTGCTTTTGGGGGTGATGGGAATTTTTCTGCTAATGGTGACAGCTTCACACATACCTACATATGTCAAGACGAATTGAATCGTACACTTTAAATATGTGCAATTATTGTGTGTCAATTATACCTCAACAAAGCTGTTTTTTAAAATTAAAAGACAATGACAAACTGAGAAAATATTTTGTCAAATGGGACATATAACTGATCCATTAAATTCACTTGGAAATGTGTAAGGAAAACATTAACACCCTAATTAGTTGCCTTGAGCTGCTGTAACAAAGTACCACAGTCCGAGAGGTTGAAACAACAGGAATTTATTTTCTCAGAGTCCTGGAGGCTGGATGTCCTTCTGATCAAGACGTGGCAGGGTGGTTCCTGCTGAGGCCTCCCTCCTTGGCTTGTCGACGGCCGTCTTCTCCCTGTGTCCTCACGTGGTCGTCCCTGTACATGTCCGTGTCCTGACGTCCTCTTCTTATAAAGACATCAGTCATATTGGATTAGGGCCCACCCTCAGGATCTCTTTCTAACCTCATTACCACTTTAAAGGCTTAGGAATTAGGATGTCAACATATGAATTTTAGGGGAAGACACAAATCAGCCCATAGAAAAAATGAGCAAAAGACATAAACAGACAAGTGACAGAATCAGACATATAAACGACCAATAAATGTATAAAAAAGTGCAAACACTTTTAACTAAATAAATATAAATACAAACAAACGAGACGCCGTGTTTTACTGCTGGATTTGCATGGGTTATGTAGAACAGCAAGCCCCGTCTGTCATCGAGCGCCTCCTCTATGCCAGACCCTAGTTGGAGATGACCAGCCCTCGCCTCCAGGAACCAGAAGTGCCAAGGGGAGGCCCGACACAGGTGCCAGGAGCCCCCAGGGCGGGAACAGGCAAGGCTCTCGGATAGTCCCAGCAGCTGGCCCCAAAGGTGGGCAGATCTGAAGCGTGCTCGCCAGTCCCGCAGGCCTCGCTGTGGACGGCAGACACTCCTTCCGTGCATCCAGCCACTCTGGACCTGATGTACAGGCCAGGTGACCATGGCTCTGGGCAGTGGCTTGGCCAGAGACTCAAAGCCACTATGAGTCAGAGGCAGGATGGTGCTTGGGAGGGTGGGTGGACCCTCCTAGTCTGTGGCCCTAGCCTGGGCTGTCCTGACATCACCAGCCACACCCAGGATCACTTGACATTGATCCAAAGCCTTGAAACCAGAAGGGACCACCCCTGCCACGTGGGGACCTGTGCTAAGACAGGGCAAAGACAGTAGCAGTGCTTGCTTTTACAAAGCACTTCAGAATCAGTCACAGCTACCAATAAAGTGGGGAGGAGGGCTCACCCCAGGACCCCTCCACCTTCCTGCTTCTCCCCTTCCCAGCCAACCCAGCTCCCTTGCTCCAGCAGTGGGGCCCCAGGGCACCCAGGGCAGGTCAGTGGGCACCTCGCTGCCCAGCCCCCTGCTCTTGGGGACCTGGGACTGGACAGCAGCCCCCCATCCAGGAGCCCCTTCTTGATCCCAGTCTCCTCACTGCTCTTGCCCTCTAGGGACCCCTTCCTCACTCAGATGCCATAATGAGGGGGTGGGGGAGGGGAGATGCCACTCCCCACCCGGCAAAGTGTGGGCCTTCTCGCACCCCGCCAGCACACAGGCCTGCTCGGCCACAGGCTTTGCCCGCGCCGTCCCTGCACTTGAAGTGCTCTCTTCAGGGAGGTGTCTCTGACCACCCCATTTAAAATTGCAGTCCTGTCCCCTCCTCCAGTCACCCTCCCCCAGGTCGTTTCTCCATCTTTGAGAAGCACCTGTCTCTAGGCATCCACGACATCCCACTTGTTTACTTGGGCACTGTCCGTCTCCCTTGGGAACTTGTGCTCCACAGACACAGGGGGTTTGTGGGTTTGGTTCTCTGTGCACTGCTGGGCCTCCGACCCTAGAAGGATGCTGGGCGCATGACTGGTCCCCAGTAAATACTGGAAGGATGAAAGAACGAGTGCACATGTGAACTCCCTCCTGCACCCCGTCCCTCCTCTGCAGCCCAAGGCACTTTCCAAGCTGAAACGTCCCTCCCCTTAAAACCCTTCAGGGCTCCCACTCCCAGAAGAAAGTCCTCACTCACAGAGGCTCTCTTGCAGAGGGTTCCTGCATCAGATCTAGCAAATGAAAATGCATATAAAATTTAAGGAAAAAAAATTAAGAGTATGTCCCTACACACCTACTAGGATGGCTAAACTCCGGAGCCTGACCCCACCAAAGGCCGAGAAGAAACTGTCCTCCCTGCAGGTGGCGAGCAATGGCGTGGCCACTCTGGAAGATGCTTGGCAGTTCCCTGCCGTACAACCCTGCAATGGTGCTCCTACGTGCTTCCCCAAATGAGCTGAAAACCCGTCCCCACGAACACCTGCCACAGATGTTTCATGGCAGCTTCACTCATGATTCCCCAAACCTGGAAGCGGCAAAGAGGCCCTTCAGTAGGTGGGTGGGTAAACTGTGGGCTCTGGACAGCGGGCGGTCTAGAACCAGGAAAGACTGTGGAGGAAGCTTAAACGTGTATGGGTAAGTGACAGAAGCCCATCTGAAAAAGCGACCTACTGTATGATTCCAACACGGCGACATTCTAGAAAAGGCAAAAAACACTTCCTCACCCCCTGGAGCTGTCCCAGGAGGACATGCGTCCCTGCAGGCTGCTGTCCTCACCCTCGAGGCCCTCCTGGGGGCCTGCCCAGGCTGCCCATCTGCACTGACCCCCTACTCTCTGCCACGCGGCATCCCCAGGACCATTGGCAGGCTAGCCAGCACAGGGCGGGCATGAAGCCGCAGCCACCCACCCACCCAGCATAACCATCAGTGGTCGCCGGGGGTTGCGGGTAGAGAGGAGCAGGCAGAGGACATGGGTTGTTTTGGGCAGTGACACTGGAATGGTGGGTACAGGACAGCATGCAGAGTGAACCCTCATGTAAACTCTGGGCTTAATCGTATGTATCAGCGGTGGCTGATCAGTTGTAACGAACTGGCCACACTAATGCAAGGTGTTAACAACAGGGGACGTCAGGGAGAAAGGGGCTCTAAGGGAACTCCCTACTTTCTGCAGTTTTTCTTTAAATCTAAAATTGATGTAAAAAATAGAATATGTTTAACAAATAAGAAAAACTAAAAATTGTCAGTTGTTTCTCTGAAGTTCAGATTTAGCTGGGCATCCCGAGTTTTCCGGCACTGTCGCCCTGTGTAGACCCGCTGCGGGTCTCAGGGACAGGGCCAGCACAGGAGGAAGGGACTGGTGTCTAGGGCAGACAGGTGGGACCATGCACGATGTGGGGACCCTCAGAACTCGGGGTGCCCCGCAGCCCCCTGGCCCCGGCATTGAAGGACGCTGAAGGAGCAGTGGGGCGCAGAGAGGTACAGGCCGGACGGGGGCGGCTGAAGGGACTGGGGCCTCGAGGCCAGCGAGCAGGGAGCGGGGAGGCGTGAGCAGCGGGTCGCGCACCGGCCGCTTCCACAGCCCCTCCCCCGGCAGCCGAAGGGGCGCGGGCGGCGGCCGGGCTGTGACCTCGAGGGCAGGGGCGCGGGCGGCTGTGGGACTTGGGGTGCTGGGCAGTGCTGGACAGTGCTGGGCCGCGGGGCGGGC
>NW_007727844.1:260547-280229 GCF_000696425.1 Galeopterus variegatus | reverse complement strand
CTGTGGGTAAAGCGAGGCAGGCCCTGCACCCCCCTGGAGCCCGCCCCTCCTTGCCTGCCGGGCGCCGGGGGAGGCCAGGACCGCGCCCGGGACGGGCTCCCCTTGCACAGGGGGGAGCCCCGCCGCGCCGGCCCAGCGGCGACGTGGTGTCCGATCACGGGACACCCCGGTAGATGTCACCACTGGGAAGTGCTGCAGGCGCCTCCCCCCCAGATCCCCGCAGCCATGAGCCCAGCCGCTCTCAGGATGGGGCAGCCCCAGCTCCTGCCCTGGCCCTGCAGGAGCACCCCGCACAGGCCTCTAAGCACCCCCTTCCGTGGTGCTCTCCAAGGGCCACGGGCAGTGCCTCGGATTGGTCACCAGAGGTGCGGGCGAGACCCCTGGGCAGCCCCCTGTGCCCACCTAGGTTCTCACAGACCCCGCGCTCCCGCTCAGACCTGCAGACCTTGAATTCCTTCTGGCCCTGGGGTTTAGGCAGCTGCCTCCCCCAAACTAGAGCGAGCCAGGTCCCGTAGGCCTAGAGAAAGCCAGGGGGTGCCGGGTCTGGGGGACATGAGACGACTTGGGTGGAAGTTCTGCACGATTGTCACGTGGCCTGCCAGCCCAGCCCGAGCAGGGGTCCAGTTGACAGTGGCAGGCAGTGGCCTCCCATTCCTCTCTGGTGCTCTCCCCAGTTCTGGGGGTTTTGGCATGGGGGGAGGTGATGTGGTCAACTTGTAGCTAGTGAACTGAATCACAATTTATTGAAAACACCATGTTTTTGTGTGTGTGACTGGTAAAGGCATCGGAACCCTTGGCTTGGTGTCGCCCGCACCACGCTCAGCCAGTGAGCGCACCGGCCATCCCACGGGTTCGGCCCGAAAACACCATTTTTAATTACCCTGAGCCTACTTAGCCTGTGTCCTTCATTTCCTGAGGACTGAGGACTTTCCTACCCTCTGGGGGATGTAGAGATGGCCTCTCTGCCCACACTGTGGCAATACTATCTGCCTCCACCTCTCCTGAGCAGCAGGTGAGGTGGCTGTCCTGCCGTAGCTGGGGTCTGTCTCCTGGCAGGGATTGGCGCCCCAAGTCACAGGATAAGCATATCTCTGAGCCTCGCCACTAGCCTGTTTGTTTCTTGAGTCCTTCATCAGTCCTTTCTAAAGGCCAGCCTTGTGGGTCAACAGCCCGCGCTCCCCAAGTTGATGCTGGGGATTTGGGAACTGGCCACCACGCTGGGCAGACCCGTGCAGTCAGGAAGGGCTGTGGGGATCTCCGTGTCCCCAGCAGTGACTGCAAGTAGCTGCCTACTTCCTTGTCTGCCCTTGGTGAAGTGCATGGACACATGGGGCCTACGGGGCTGGCCTCTCGGGACCCCCATGCCTGAAATGTATGACATGGACCTGAATCTCTCCTGAACAGATACCCTCTGTACCAGCTGGGCGGCCCCCAACTCCGCGTATTTCGAACCAACTTCTTCATTCAGCTGGTGCGGCCAGGCACGGAACAGCCCGAGGACACAGTGCAGTTCCGGATCCCCATGGAGTAAGCGCAGAAGGAATTCAGGCTGGGGGTGCCTCAGGGGCTTGAATCCTGGCATATTCCCTGACTCAGCTCACGAGGTCGAGGTCGGCTTCTTCCCCTCTGCAGGCTCCTCAGGCAGCCCTGCTCAGCAGGCGCTGAGGAGGGCCTGTTGTTTGCAGAGACTGGGGAGCGGGGGGCTGCTCTTGGCAGGCTTCTTGGCTGCACCCTGCAACCGGGGAAGGCTTAAGCCAGAGCCTGAGACTTGGGCTTGCTTCCTTGCCCTCATCTTTGTTGAATCCTTGCCTCAATCCTCTTCCCAGGACAGGCGTCCCATGAGGCTGGGTGGGAGTGCGCTGCGATTCACAGAGCTGCCCAGGGTCCCTTCCAAAATGCCGGTTCTTGCACTGCATGCTGCAGACTGCCAAGTTCTCTGTGCTGCTTCATCTTTAGGGAGATATTTGGTCCCCCCAAACAAAACTAGGACTGGCTCTGAAGTCTCAAGATCCCAGGTCACCCGCTCAGGGTGGGGTTGGGGTGGGTCGGGGCAGCCGTGCTTGTTCTGCAGAAGCCGAGGGTCAGCACCATCCAGCCTTTACAGACGACGGCTGGAGAGGCCTAGGACCTGAGTTTGCAATGACATTAAGGCTCTGCTGAAAAGGGAATGTGGACTTCACCCACCCAATCCTGGATGGTCCTTTCTAGGAAGTGCCAGAGGAAGTACTGTTAGTCCTTGTAGCAGGTCTCTAGCTGCAGGGCAGACCTTACCCTAACACTGCAGACAGACTGGCAGGCGCAGGGCTGGCTGGGCACCCTGGCAGCCAAAGGGATCTCAGAGGCCGTCACTTCCCCTTGTGGGAGCTGTGCCAGGAGCTGGGCCCCTGGTGAGTGTGGACTGGTGGGGAGGGGCCATCGAATAGACTAAGTGATGATATAGCAACGACCCTAGTGGGGGGTGGTTCAGTCCCTCTCACCCCAATCGTGGAGTGTCTGAAAGGAGGAGAGAGTGCTGGAGCCTTTCACCCATCGGCAGACATCGTGGGTGAAGGAAGGCCCTCCCCACACCCATGCCTTGGCCCAGCCACCTCTCACCCTGGGTTGGGGGGGTTGTCTGGCCAGGTATTTCTTATCTTAGCCTGGTTTGGACTCCTTTTCTTTCTCCTTCACCCCCAGGATGACCAGGGTGGACCTCAGGAATTACCTTGAGCGCATTTACAACGTGCCCGTGGCTGCCGTGCGGACAAGGGTGCAGCACGGTGAGTGGGCATGCTAAGGGCTGGGCACTGCCCGCGTGTGCACAGACGCCCCCACCTGCTGAGCTGCAGCCTTGCAGCCACTCAGTGGGGTCTCCTGACTTGGTACATGAGGAAAACTGAGGCACGGAGGGGCTTGGGGTGACTTGCAGGGTCACTTGGTGCTTACATGACAGAGCCAGGTTTGGAACTCAGGCAGGCTGGCCCACGGTTTGCTCTGAGCACTGCCTCCAGCCCACCAGGACCACCTCCCCATTTGCTTCCTGTGGTGCCTCTGTCTCCTTCACTCCTTTCCTGAGTCCTTGCTGGTGCCCCTCCCACCTCGTGAGCCTGCTGTGCTGGCTCATTTCTCTGAGAAATCACCTTCCTGAGTTATTTTAGACACAGTTGAATTTTTAACAGAGCAAAGAGGTTCATTTTAGTGGCACTAGCCTCTGAAGCTATAACCAGTAAATTGGATAGTGCCCCTCCTAGGGTTGGGCATGCAATAATTTGTAGATTAGCAGTTCTGCCACATTGCCACCTCTTTCTAGAGAGGGGTTTGTGGATTCACTGGACCCCTCGTGCTCAGCAACCAGCCCTGTGCTTCCTTCCCCACTTCCAACAGGCTCCGGCAGGAAACGGGATTACAGAAATGTAAGGATAAAGAAGCCAGACTACAAGGTCGCCTACGTGCAGCTGGTGAGTGAGCAGCCCCAGGGCTCGTTCCAGCTGTGTCCTGGGGGATCCCTCGAGGGCAGGATCTCAGCTCACAGCGTGAGGCCAACCTTGTCCAAGGGCACTTGAGCAGACAGGCACGGAGACATCTTGAGGCATTCATGGCCGTCGGGGAGGTCGTGATTTTGGAGTTTGATGTGCTGTGGGCAAAGGTGGGCCTGCCCCAGGCTGGTGTCAAGCATCAAAGCCCACCTGCCCCTGGAGAGTTCATGCTTAGACAGACCTGGAGACAAAGTTTAATGCCCTGGGGGCAAAGGCCACTGCAGAAGGGTCCTCAGTTTCAGAGTCAGTCCCATCCCCCTGCACTGCATTGAGGACTCCAGCACGTTCCACCATGTTCTCCATCCCTCTGTGTGTGTCAGGAGCCAGGGTCTCTGGGGGAGAAGGGCCCCACACCACCTGAGCCTGTATTTACTGATGCCCATACTTGTCGGGAGTGAGACCCACATTTTCAAAGCCTCTTTGGGCTCTTCGTTTTCAGTCCAAGGTGAACCCTGACATGGGTTCAGTCTTCCCTTCTCAAATGTGCCTTAGACCAAGAGAGCCAGCAGCCAGGCTGGGGGGGCTCCTGCTCCTCTGACCTCAGCGGCCAGCCTGGGACGGCATTGCCTCTGTGGGATCTTCCAGGGAAGGCCCACTCAGCAGGGCCCATTAACTGGCCCCCCACTGTTCGAAACCTGCAGGGGTGGGGCGGGGGCTTCCTCCAATTTCTTCAGTTTCAGTGTAAACAGCCTCACTGGGGAGGGCCCTGCGGCCCCTGGTCGCTAGGTGGCAGTAGTGCTGTTATGGAGATATCCTCGTGGGCCAGCAGGCCTCTTTTGGGAATTAGGAGGCAGTTTGTTGAAGCCTGGGTTAGTGTGGGGCTCTTCTGAAAACAGTCACATTCGTTGTTCTAAGCAGGGGCCCCCGTGATTATGTGGCTTAATATTTGCTGTGCATAAAGTCAGCCAATCCAGGTGGAGAGCGCAGCCGTTGGCCTGATAAAGGCCTCTGTGTGTGGGTGTTAAAGCGGCCCGTCTGTCTGTGCTGTGGCATGCGGGGCGACATCCTATGTGCCGCCATTAGCCCCGAGTCACTTCAGAGGTTAGCTATAGTTACAAGTGGCTTTTGAGCCATCCGAGCCCTTACATTTTTCCCTGGGCCCCACCCCCTCATGAAAACTGAACTCGGCCGCGCTTAGATCTGTGTGCAGCTGCTGTGCGGCTCGGCTTTCTTCCCTGTGAAGTCCAGGCTGCCAGAGATAAGCAGGGCAACTGGGCGCCCCCAGGGCCCCTGCTGCGCATGGCTCCTCCGTTCCAAAATTAAAATTTGTAACGGGTTCCTTCCCGCCTTCCTGAACTATAGCAGATTTTTGTGCAGCCAACTGGCCGGGGTGGTGGGTCCCCATCCCCCCTTGAGGACCTGGGGACTCCCAGAGGTCCCTTCTTCGTGGCTTCCTCTCTAGTAACAGCCCATCGTGAAGCACACAGAGGGTCAATCTGAAAGACACATTAGATTATTGAGTTTATTTTGAGTTAGCTGCTGTGGAAAGGCTGGTCCCACATGGTGGGAGTCCCACATTTTTTCTCTGACAACCTGGTAAACATCTTTTTGGCCCTCAGTCCTGGTGGGAGCTGTAGTGAGCGCCTCAGTTACCCACAAAACAAAAAGAGCATTGACCGCCTGCCTCATGGAGACTCGTATTTACACAGAGTTGGTAAACATCTTTTTGGCCCTCAGTCCTGGTGGGAGCTGTAGTGAGCGCCTCAGTTACCCATAAAACAAAAAGAGCATTGACCGCCTGCCTCATGGAGACTCGTATTTACACAGAGTGGGGTTTGAATGAAGGGATCACACAGCCCTGCCCGGGCAGGCCACGTCCCCCTCCAGGCCAGGCTGCTGCAGCCAGGCGGGAGCACGTTCCACAGTCAGTGGCCCAAAAGGCTCCTGGGGAGGACTGAGGTCAGGGCCGGCTTTTCACTTTCATTAGGACATTTTCCTCCTTTCCTGTTCTTTGCTATTTTTCTCTCTCCTGTTTGGAAGAATTGAGGATTTTCTTTTTTAAGGTACAAGGTGAATTTCTCTAGAAAAGGGGAATCCCCAGGGAAGCCATACTGGGCACCCACAGATGGCTTTTGTCTCCTGTGAGGAACGAAGAATCTCTCTCACCAGCTTCCTCCGTGTTTTTCCCCAGCTATTGCAAATTGCCATCTTTGTGTTTATACTTTCAAATGTAATTTTGGGTTCCCCTGCCTCAGAAAACGAGCAGAATCACCTCGACATATTTAACATAAATCCCACAATGTGGACAATCAGCCCTGTATGTAAACTATTGCCCTTCGGTATTTTAAAAAAGGGGGGAAAAGTTTGAAATGTGTAAGATAATCCCCCTCGGGCGGGCTACCAGCACACACAGCCGCAGGCTCTCATGGCCCGCCACTCTGCGCCATGCGATCAGAACGTGTAAACCCTCCGTTCTCAGGGTGGAGTCTGTGGGCTGCTGCAGATCATACTTGGCTGCCTGCCCAAATCCAAATTTCTGTACAAAACAACAAGGATCTGCAAGAGCCAAGTGTGCTTTACTGATATTCCTTGTTAAAGTCTTCCAGGTACAGACTCTGCCCTCCACACTTCTTTACCTGTCTGGAAATGGGGGGCGGCTGCCAGCCCCTCTTTCCTCCTTATCTGTCCCCACCTGTCTTTGGAGCAGCTCAGTAATACTTAGCAAATAAAATGGCACCCTGTATTTGCTCAGGTCCCCAAAGAACAGTATTTCCTCCTGCTCAGTGACAGAGGGGCGCCGACGATGCCCCGACCCATGTGCTTGGAAGGCTGGGCTGGGACTTGGCCGATACTGACACAGCCTGAACTTTCAGTGAAAGACGTAAAACCAGTTAATTTGCAAAGCCGGTCTTGATTTATAGACTGCTGCATATGTACGTTTCTCTGCACATTGTGTGCATTTTATTTGCCAGGCTCTGAGCCAGGAGGAGGGGGAGCCTTTAATGTGGGTGAAAGCCGTTAGGTATCTGGGTGGGAAAGTTTCAGTGTGGCACCAGACGCCATTTGTGTCGTGTTTTTCTGTGCCTCTTTCCTGCCCCCAGTTCCACCGGGCTGTCCCCGCGGTCGTGAATGGGGGCTTTGCTGGGCTGCTTTTAATGAGCCTGGGACTGGTATAGACAGCAGCGTGAAGAGATAATGTCCATGCAAAAGGGCATTGTCCCAGAGTAATGGCTCCTGCTGCTAGATAAGAGGCTGGAGGTCTGGCCGGCCAGGACATCTGTCTTCCAGGCGGGGACACGGCTCCAGAGACACTGACCGTACATCCATCCTCTGCAGCGAGGGTCAAGGGTCGGGCCGGGTACTGATCTTGAGCAGTTCAAGCAGGAGTGCGAAGGTGTAGCTCCGGAGAGTCTGGCCGCTCTGTGCTGCAGCCTTGTCCTCTCCCGTAGGCCCATGGACAGACCTTCACATTCCCAGATCTGTTTCCCGAGAAGGAGCAGAGCTGTGAAGGCGGCTCTGCCCACGATGCCCAGAGCATGCTCCTGGAGCAGGAGCAGCAGCGGCAGCAGCAGCGGCATGGTGACCCCCGGCGTGGCGGCATCCCTGACTGGTTCAGCCTGTGATAAGGCCTCCTGTGGGGACCCAGGCCCCTGGTGGTGCAGCCACAGAGCAGCTCTGACAGTCCAAATAAAAGTCCTGTTGTGTGGGAAAGAGCCGGAAGCTTTGTTTCCTCTCTTCTTGGGCACTGGGCCTCAGACATGCAGCCGTGGCCTCCTCTGCAGCGGGGAAGCCCCTGCGGCCCTGGGAGTGCGGTGGGCAGCCTGGGTTTGCTCTCCCTGGAAGCCATGGCTGCACCGTGCGCGGAATCTGGGCAGCGGGTGAGGCCAGAAGCTGGTCTGGTCTCGTGAGTTTGCAGGGAGCAGGGACAGCCTCACACAGGCTAGGAGTGCCATTTTAGTTGGGGAATGAGACACACGAGGAAAAGCACTGGGAGAGGCCACGTTTAAAGCTTGAGTTCAGAGTGCTGGGAGGAGGGTTAGCATGAGCACAGGCAGACGGTGCCGGGTCGGGGGCATGTGCTGGGCCCAGGCTGGGCGTGAAGAAGAACCACCAGGTCTGCCTCCCTCGGGGAGGGAGCCCTGTCCAGGCCTAGTGGAAGGAGAGCCAGAGATCAGAGCAAAGCTGGGGCCGGGGCAATGAGACAGGGAGGACGGTGACTCAGATCAGGCCTGGTCAGCCATCACTTCAAAACTGAAGTTTTATGGATTATCGCAGCCCTGTGCAGAAAAGACACACGGGGAAAGGAGAGTCCGGTCAGCGATGCCCGGGGCCCATGGTGTCCTGGTGACCTTGGCTGGGGCCCTTGTTCCCGGGCCTGGGTGTGCATCCTCCTCTCCTAGGCAGCTGCCGCTCCCAGCCCCAGGCCCATCCTCTGGGGCGGGGCAGGCACATGCCATGTCTCTTCCTGGACTTCTTCTGGGTGGGCCGGCCCGTCTTCTTGCTTCAGTGAGGCTGGATGGGGCGGCTGGGGCGGCCCCACACCCCTGGACTGGATGTGCATGTGACTTTTGGTTTCGGTCGTGTTTTACGTTGCACCTTCCTAAGAAGCCGAGAGGGTTTCTAGCCCCTCCTCCCTGGCCCTGCGGTCAGTGAGCACTGTGTTGAGAATGGGGGTTGGGGTCCAGAGAGACTCCAGGGCTGCATGGGCCCAGGTCTCCTGACGCCCCTTGGGCCTGGTCATGGAGCAGTGGCAGACGCGTTCTCAGAGAGCCGGCCCCAGAAGACCGGGGGCTCAAATCTGTTGTTCTTAACTTTTTTTTTTGGTGGCTGGCTGGTACAGGGATGGAACCCTGGATCTTGGTGTTGTCAGCACCACGCTGAGCATTGAGCTACCCTACCAGCCCTGTCTTTCTTAACTTCTTGTTGGTTTTAGTGCTTCCCCCAGAAAACAAGAGGCACGAGAGGACCCTGCAGTGTCCCTGCTGCTGTGATTGGAAGTTCGGGATTAAAACCAGGAGTCAGGTGTGGCTTGGAATGACCCACGTGGCAGTGGTCCTCACCACCCTGCCCTGACTGGCTCTGTGGTGTCGCTGGAAGAGCCCATGTCATGGTCCTCACTGTGTCCACTGTTGCGTTTCATCTAAAAGCTTCCATGTTACAACTGTGAAACCTGAGGTGAAGCCCCCTGCCAGGGGGTCAGGGCAGCACAGATGTGGAGCTGGCAAAGCCCAGCACGCCCAGGTTCACAGGAGCCCAGCAGGCAGGGCTGCCTTCTTCCCCAAGGGGCTTCACATCCGCGTCCAGGTGGACACAAGGCTGAGGCCCGAGCCCCGTCCTTTGTGGACAACAGCCACTCAGACACACGGCTGCCATCTGAAGACACACTTGGTGCTGGAATGGGTCTGCTCAGGATGCCAAGGAGCAGACAGACCCCCAAATCTGTGTCAGGATGGAGAGGGCCCCGCAAGGGCCACCGCGCCAAAGCAGTCCTTCCATATGCATTAGCGGCTTGCCACACAGCCGTGTGAACAGGCAACATGGGGGCTTCCAGTGCAGGCTGAGCCCCGCAGGGCCAGAGGCGTCTGTGTGGCAGGGGCCCGCCATGGGATAGAGAGGACAGCTGTGACCTGAGGGAGCAGGCATGGGCCGTGAGGGGCGCACCAGAGGGGCTTGGGTGGTCAGTTGGGCAGTGAGTGGGAATGGGGACCAGGGACGGGGCCACCACATGAATGTAGTAGAAGGAGAGAAGCCACGTGGGGCTTTAGGTGGCTGACAGGACGACAGAGAGCTCCCGTGTGTGTGCTCGCTCAGGCTTGGTGCTGGGAAGAGAGGCTTGGCCTGCAGGTTTGAGAGCACCATGGGGGTGCTCGGGAGAGCCAGCCGCACCGGAAGTGCAGGTGCCACATGGCCACCTGGCTGCCGTCTTGGTTCTGGGCCTGGCTCCTCTCTGCAGGGGCAGCCTCCCCCAGCCTGGGGCTGCAGGCAGGAGGGACACCCTGGGCTAGGGGTAAGGGCCCAGCAGACTCCACGCTTGGTGCTGATTTAAGGGATGAGGAAGGTCGGGAAGTAGAGCTGGAGAAGCAGAGTCAGCTGTGTTTTCCTTAGAGAAGTAATTCACGAGGCCCCAGAGCCCGGAGGGCCCTAACTCACTCACAGCAGGGGGAGCAGCCCCATCCTTCACCGGGGCGCTTCCAGAGCCGGCTGGCCCCGCGCACAGGGACTGTCAACCGCCCGCCACGGGGGCGCCAGGCGGCGCAGCCAAGGTCACTCTTCATCACGGCCCTGCCACGGCCACCCCCAGACGCAGCCCTAGCTCCTCCTCCAGCCGTCCGGCCTCCGGACCCTCCTTCCTGCCCAGCCGTCGCCCCAGCCTGTGCTGTCCTCCTACAGCCCCTGACATTCCCCTGCAGGCCTGGGCATCCGTGGCTCATGCTTTCTGCGGGGAGGGGCGAGGGGCCGCAGGCTGCTGCACCCTTGATCTCCGGAGCACCCCGGGCGGCTCCCTGGGCAGAGCAGGACAGGGGTGCAGTGGGGTGGGGTCTGGTTCAGAGCAGAGTTGCCTGCGGTGAGCTGGGCTTGGGTTGGGATGCTGGGGTGTCCCTTGGCCAGAGGCACACACTGCAGCCCATAGGCCTGTTCTCACATAGCACAGAGAGGCCCTGCTATGGGTAGGTGTGGGTGGACACGGAGGCAGGAACAGGTGGGCATCTCCCTGCCCTGCCCTCCCAGAAACGCTGACCCCCAGTCCTCAGTGGGCCCCCCTTTGCACCCTCTGCCCTGCAGACAGCCAGCTGACCCCAGAAAGGGGCTGGCTGGGGTAGAACCTCGAGAGGTCCCTTCTCTGTTCTCCCTCCCCACCTCCCCCCTCTCGTCCCCACCTTCCCCCTGTGGTCCACACCTGCCTCATGTGACAGAGGAGCACAGAACAGCCCCATTCAGGCAGGCGTGGGCAGGCAGCGCCCCTCAGTCCTGGAGGCCCAGCCTCCCCTGAGAGCCCTGCACACAAGGCTGGTGGGGCTAAGCCGGGATGAGGTGGAGAGAAGGGTCTGCAGGTCAGGACACACAGGGGTGGGATGCTCAGAAGTCAGGCACTCTCAAGGCCACGAGAAGGAGCTAGCTGGACCCCCGCCCCTCCTGGAAACTGCTGCCTGTCTCGAGGCTCGGGGAGGAAGACCAGCGAACTGGCGGGCCCGTCTCTGCTGCCAAGACAAGGGGCCTCACAGGCCAGCTTCCTGTGACTCCGTTTCCCTTTCTCTTGTGCAGTCAGGAGATGGTGGTGCAGACTTTGGTCCCAGCAGCCTCGGCCCACTGCATACCTTGGCACAACCCCACCCAGCCCACACGGCCTTCCGTTCCTGCAGAGGGAACTTGACTGAAAGATCCCTATCTCGAGGCTGATGAGGACAATGCCCACCTTTGCCCGGACACTCTCATGCATGGCAGGGAGGGGAGAGAGGCCCTGACCCAGGAGATGGCCCAGGTGGGCCTGGGGAGCGGGGAGGAGGCCAGCGGGTGCCGACCCCACTGCACCACGCCCCCATCTTCTGTGATGCCTGCCCCGTGGGGGGAGGCAGAGTCTGCTGGTGACTGACAGCTGCAGCAGGCCTGTCACAGCTCCAGGTAACCCTCTGGCCAGTGCCCCTCCTGTCACCATCTGGTTCCCCCTTGCTCGGCCTGGCCCACTGGGAACCTCATTCTGCCCTCCCCACCCCTGCGCGTGTGTCAGGCCCCTCTGCAGAGAGCCAGCGGGCACACGCCCTGGCCTCTGCAGCCTGGGCCCCACCCTGGGGCTCCCTGTCTTCCAGCCTCTATATCCTTCATTGCGGACCTTTTCCCCTGGGGCAGGGGACCCAAGCCCTGAGACATAGCAGTTCCTCCTGTCCTCCTGGTCTTAGAGGAAGCCAGAGATATCATGTCCCCCCGCCCCAAGGTAGCACAGGAGCGACAGGGATGTCTGTCCCAGGGCTCCCTCCCACCCCCAGACTTCCGTGTGATTCTAACGTGTCAGCTGAGAGAGGAAGGGAGGGAGTGTGGGAGTAGCCTGTGAGCCCCCAAATGCAGAGGTCAGCACCATGGGTGGGGAGCTGCTGCCCCTACTTGCGTTTGCAAGCTGTGCTCGGCCGTGGCCTGGGGGCCTGGCCTCCCCTGCCCGGCCATGCCGTGGCTGCTCCCCTGCGTCGCGCAGGCACGACAGGGCCGGCCTCACGCGCTCCTCTGAACAGCTTTACTGAGAGGTCGCTCACGTTCCATCATTCAGTTGCTCCTGGTGTGTCCCCAGAGCTGTGTGTCTATCACCGAGTGACTGTAGAGCATTCTTAACATCCTGAAAAGCAACCCCACAGCCCTTAGCCCTCCCGTGCCCTCCTACCCCAGGCCCTGGCAGCCACCAGTCTCCCCGTCTCTGTGGATTTCCTGTTCCAGGCACTCCATAGAAACGGGATCACACACCATGTGGTATTCTGTGCTGGTTCTTTCACTCGGCCCAACGTCCCAAGGTCCATCCGTGTGGTGGTGTCTATCAGAATGCCTGGACTTTTCAGGACTGAGTATCATTCCACTGCTTGGAAGGACCACGTCCTGTTGGTCCCTTCCTCCCTCGACGGACGCTCGCGGAGCCCCCACCTTTTGTGTGGACGTGTTTCTCGGTCCTCCTGGGGGGCTGAGTACTCTCTCTCTCTTGCCTGGAACATTAATGAGAGGCTTTCTAGCCTCCCCGCTGGGGAAGGGGGTTTCTCAGTCCCTAAAAGTAGCCCCAGGTACTGTCTCAGTCCCTCTGCACCGTCCCCCCAGCACTCGGGGCCCCTGGCCCTCAGAAGTCCTGATTGATTAGCCTGGCCCCGTGGGCCCTGGTGCAAGCACACTGCTCCCGAGCACACAGCAGCAGGGGTCTGGCCGACCCCCGGCCACTGCGCATACGGTGCCCGTCCCATCGCTGCAACCAGCTGGAAGTAACTTCAGGGCAAAGAGTTGTTCCCTTTTCATGTATTTCCACCGTGTTCAGCCTGCTTTGGGGCTACTTCCTCATCCTGCACTCGGGTCTCTGGTTCGCAAGGACCTTCCCCACCCATCCCATGTCTGACCCTCCTCCTGTCCCCCAACCCCCGGGACACCGCTGCTCCTTGGTGAAAGAGAAAACGCATCTGAGGGGACCAGGCATCCCCAGGAACCTCTCCCGAGTCTCCCAGCTTGGTCAGCCCTCAGGAGCTGCACCCCTCAAGGCCCTGGCCCGCAAGACACGTGGTAGGGACATGCCGGCCCTGTCCCTGGGAGCCACCAGCAGAAGCCCCGGCTCCCCCCACACACGGGGCACACAGGTGACCTGCTGAGCACTCACGTTTACCACACCCTACCCCCGTCTGAGATCATCTGCAGCACCAATCCCCGCAAATCACTTCATTATTTCTTTGTGAATAGGGCTTTTCCTAGTCAAAATAAGCAGCTTTCTCTGTTGCTCCCACATCTGGCTTTGGTTGGCCCAGCCTCCCCAGATGCTGAAGCCCTGACGTTATGCGGGACGGGAAGGCCGGCGGGCCTGCTTTCCTTCCTGCACCAGGCCCCACCGCGGGGTAGGACTCCACCCGCCCTCTCCCTGCACGCCAGTGCTCCCTGCCTCAGCCTGGGCTTGGCTCATGGAACACAATCCAGATTCACCATTGCAGAGTTGGGGCTCCAAGGGGCTTGCCTCATGGTTAGGTTGTTGCCTGCTCTGTCAAGCCCTATGAAGAGGCCAGGGACGTGGACTTCAGATGTGCGCAGCATCAGAGGTGCCCCTCACCCCCAGGATGGAGCTGGCAGATTGTCCTCCCCTCTGTTAGGTTGTTGCCTGCTCTGTCAAGCCCTATGAAGAGGCCAGGGACGTGGACTTCAGATGTGCACAGCATCAGAGGTGCCCCTCACCCCCAGGATGGAGCTGGCAGATTGTCCTCCCCTCTGTGACCTCTTTGCCATGCTCCCTTGCTGGCCCTCTACATGGGATTCGTGGATAGTCAGGTGAGGAGGGCTTGCCCTCTGCCTGGGGCACATGTGTCCCCAGCACCTGCAACAAACACCTCTGCAAGGACGAGGGTCCACAGGCTGAGACCACAGGCGAGCCCACTGTCACCCCCTTGGGGAGCGGGGCCCTGGGGTGGCGGGGGCTGGTGTTTGCTGTGGTCGCTCACCATCAGGCTCCTCCATGCCTGCCCCTGCTCCCCCAGTGCCCTTCAGCCCTGCCAGCCTAAGCTCCTGGGTGCCATGCCCTGTCCTGCCCCTGGTTCATGGGGAAGGCGCCACGTCCCCGCGTCCCTTATGCACACAGGCTCTGTGCTTGGCCCTCTGTGGTTACGGACAGCGTTAACACTGATCGTGAAAGGAGGGGTGCCGGGTCTGATGTGAGAGCAGACACTGCCATTCAGGTAACTGCGGAAGTAGCAACTATC
Organism: Galeopterus variegatus; assembly: GCF_000696425.1. Lineage (NCBI taxonomy): Eukaryota > Metazoa > Chordata > Mammalia > Dermoptera > Cynocephalidae > Galeopterus > Galeopterus variegatus. The sequence continues at coordinate 266,356 of NW_007727844.1, read as the reverse complement.
CCAGAACCGAAAACTTAAAGGCATGCGCGAGGTGGACTGACGGACTGCTGAGCTCTTCGTCCTCGCCTGCAAGGGCAGCTTCCCTGGGCCCGTGGTGACATCCTGCACAGAGCAGGGAGCAGCCCCAGAGGAGGGGGTTGGCCAGGGAAACAAAAAGACACGGAACACAGAAGCCTCCGAGAGTGTCCTGGGATGACACAGCATGGCCCCGGTGGCACTTGGGGTGGGGAGAGTGGGTGCTAGAGGGGTGAACCCCCACACTCACTCCCTCGCGGCCTTGCCGGAGCCAGGGCCACCAGGCAGGCCCCAGAGCAGCTCGCAGCGGCGGGTGGCACTCCCGCCGGCCGGGGAGGCCTTCCAGCAGCCCCTGCGCAGCCCCGGGCAGGGCACAGCATCCTGCTAAACAGAACAAGGTGCTCGCTGCTCTACCTTCACTTTACGAAGTGTTTGGAATTCCGACAGCCCCGACAGCTGGGTGCGTCTTGCTTCGGTTCTCCCTGGGACTTTACCGGCGGCCAGGGCCTTAAATAATTCTTATAAAAACCATGTCAGCCCCAAACTGTGTGATATCTGATTTGTAGCACTCATAAAACCCCATGCCTGCTGCCAGAGACGGGGGAGGGACGGGCCGGCTTTGCAGAGGTCTCGTTTCCCGCTGGGCTGTGTGTGTGCGTGTGCACACGCGTGCGTGAATGAGAGCTTCCCTGGGAGGAAGGGTGACCCCGAGGAGCTGGGGTCCTGAAGCTCCAGCTGGGGCGCCCGCCTTGGTCCATGGTCCCCGGCCTCCTCATCAGCAGGGACAATGTGTGGTCCCCACCCCGTGTCACCGCCCCCTCCCACAAAAGTCCTGCCTCTCCAGTCTTCCTGCTTCATTCACTACAGCCACAGCTGGAGGAGACGTGACAGGCCAAGATGTCCCCCACAGACAGAGGACACAGCAGAGCGGCTGCCTGCCTGGGGAATCAGGCGTCCCTTAGGGGCCGGTGGAAGGTGTCCCAGCATAACAGTGACAGCGTACAGGAAGCTGCGTAGGAGGGAGCAGGGTGCATCCCGGCCACCAGGATGGCTAGGCCAGCTGTGAGACTGCAGCCGGCAGCGGCCTTGGCCTTTGGAGACTCTGCGTTGGGGCCCCATCGTGTGTATTCTTGACTTTCTGATCAGGTCCCAAGTGACAGAAGGTCAGGGGGCTGCTCAGCAGCTCCTTCCCGTCCATGTTGGTCCTGGAGGGGACCAGGTGACCCCCGGACATCCTCGCCTGGTTATGGGCAGTGAGCGGGGGCAGGCTGGCCCATTCCACCTGGAACACCGGGAATGTCCTCCTGATCCCTGAGAGAAAGTGAGAGCCTCTCAGCACCCACCTCAGGGCTGCTAGTCAGTGGGTCTCGGTCATAAGCTGCTGCCTAGGCTGCGGGGCCCAGGGAGGGGATCCTGGCAGGGGTGGTCATTAAAGCCCCAGATCAAAGGGCCATGGACACACATGTTCATCAGGAAAGCTGGCCAGAGCAGGCCAGGCCAGGGTGTGGACAGGCCTGCTGTTCGTTCACCACGCAGGGATCAGGAAGTCCGCCCCTGCCAGGAGCGCATCCTGGGGCCACAAATCACCGGCAGGGCCTGGGCCGTGGTGGGCAGGGTGGTGGGGCAGCCCCCAGGGTGCCCACCATTCTGGCCGCCAGTGGTCATCCTGTGTTTTCTGGAGGATCGATAGCATGCCATGGGATCTCAACTTGAGGGGCCTGTCTGAGGGCTTTAGGGGATGCACGGGGCTGCCTGGGGCCAGGGGGCTGGCACTGTCCCATCTGGCTCCTGGTGGCTGACAGACAACTGCCACGACACAGGCTGGGGAGCCCTCACAGCTCTGGGCCACATGTGTGAGCTGTTGGGGGCCCAGCAGCAGGCTCCGTGGAAGCTTCCAGAAGGGAGTCACAGCTGTGAGGGAGGGCCTGGCCAAGAGGGCTCTGCTCTGAGCTGAGGCCTTATATCTCTTTGTCCGAAATGTGGAGGCGATGACACTGGCTGGAGGACCTCAGGCGCATGCTAGCAGAGGAGTCCCCAGTGAGAATTTGCTCCCAGGATCCCCTCCCCCTGGTGCCTGGTGCATCCCTGCCCAGCCCCGCCTCTGTCCCATCACGGTCTGTCCCTCTCGTGGCCACGGTGTGGCAGAGTGTGGCCAGGCAAGGGTGCCTGGAAGTCCAGTCCCAGTGGAATGGGCTGCTTCTGAGAGGTGGCCCTACAGCCTCTGGCCTAGGATGGGCCTCTGGCCTTTTGTGCAGGCCCAACCTGGGGTCAGCATGGCTGACCCTCCCAGTCACCGAGACAGCCAACTGATATGCCAATTAAAGTGATTCTTGGGTCCTTGAGAAGGAGCCATGGGAAGCCCCACAGCAGCCCCCACCCCAGTCAGGGCCCATCTCAGACCCCTGCGTCCTAACACCCTCAACAGCAGGGTGCCCCCCACCCCTCGAGCCGCCTCCTGCCACGGGACTGCTGCCTGAGGCTGGCTGTGGCTCTCTGCAGTCTCAGCGTCCCCCAGGCCCTGCTGGCCCCGGGAGATCGAGATCCACCTCACGCTGCCACTGCTGAAACCCTACTGCCACCACCTCTTTCTTAATTCGCATGCCGTCCTCAACCCCCAGAGGCGCCGCTTCAGGGACACGGGTGGTGTCCTTTAGCCTCAGGGACCATGAATTTTCCTCTCCTGACAGCTCTGCTGGGTGGCCACTGTGGGGGAGCTCCAGGGGCTTCCGGCCAGTGGTTTGTGCACATCTCATGGGAGGAAGGGGTGGCAGGCAGGGTGCTCGCTTGGCCGAGACTAGGCACTGGGGGCCCAAGGGGCCCCAGGATCCAGAAAGGGTTCCTCATGCCCCCGCTCCCTGCCAGGGTGCAGGTATGGCCGAGTGTGTTGGGGGCAAAGGTGCTCAGAATGTCAGCACCCCTGGGGCTGTGCCCCTTGTGCCCCGAGCCTAGGAAACAGGCAATCCACTAAGATCTCCTCCAGATCCTGGGGCCATGTGGCATGTGACCACGCGGTGCTTGTCCCTGCGCCCTCAGGATGAGGCAGCATACAGGCTCTAGAAGGTGCCTCCTGAAAATAAAAACCAGGCTGGCGGTCCCGAAGGAGGCCCGCTGGGATTAGGACCAGCTGCTGCTCTCGTCCCTTCCTGTCCTCACCTCCCAGAACATCCCCTGCTCGCCCCGCTCCCTGGGCCTCCCCCCAGCTAAATCCGCCTTGGCCCCTCGGCCGGGACATAACAGGGAAACTATGTGTTCTGAGCCTCCCCTGGGGCTCGGGGAGGACACACCCGCCGTGCAGGGGTAAGGGGAGCCGACAGCTGCCCCGAGTGCCCTTTATCTGGAAGTAAAGTGTTGCCCGCCTGGATGCCGGGAAGCCCAAGTCCCGGCCCCTTGACTCCTGCTGCGATAGAAATAGCTTTGGAAGAGGGGACACAGTTGTCCACATCCATCAAAATGACCCCAGCCAGAGCAGCACTTTCTGAGCTCTCCTGACTTCAGGCTTGTCCAGGGGCTGCTGCCCAGAGGCCTGCAGAGCCCCAGGGTGGGAAAGCTACAAGGCCCCCCAGGAGCCCCCCCAGGAAAGGGGCCGGGAAGGGGCCAGGTTGGCTGTTCAAAGACTCCTTGAGACGGGGGCCGGCTCACAAGGGGTGGCTTCCTCCCCATGGCTTTGGACACTGGTGTGGAGGGCAGTGGGAAATGGTCACAGGGATTAGACAGAAACACAGGAGCCTCTTGCATGGGGTCACCTGGACCTGAGTGAGCTGCCCAGGGCCATGAGGAGAGACCCCAGGAAGGGACAGCATGGCCGGGCGGGGCAATGCTGGGAGCAGGCGTCAGCCCGGCGGGCTCGGCTGGCATGCTGGGTCACATGCTTGCCTTCGGGGCTCATGGAACATTCTTGACGGAGCCTGGGGGGTGGCTGGGGCCCAGGTGCGAGAGTCCTGAGAGGCCGCCGCGTGCTGTAACGGCCGGCGTGGCGCATGCCCTGCGCACTTAGTCACCCCTGCGGTATGACAACCTCTGGCCCACCACGCCGTCGCCACAGCAGCGCCGGGAGGGGCAGGCAAACAACCGACAACAGAGTGGCCCCTGACTCCTGATGGCCCCCTAGGAGGCTGGGACAGCGAGGAGAGACACCGCCAAGTTTGGGAGAAAAAGCCCACGGGTGGGCCTCACTCCAGCCCTGCCCCTCCTGGTCCCGGGTCAGGACCATGTAGGGGCACACACTGGGACCTGCGGTGGGCTTAGGCAAGTGTGGCCCAGGCCCCAGGGCGGGTTCAGGGTCCCTGGGATCTTGGGGTTTGTGAAGAGAGCAGCTTAGGCTTTGCTCACACCCACGTTTGGGGGCTCTGGGCCATTAGCACACAGGAAAGCAGTCCTGACCCTTTTAGGAGGTCTCTGTCTCCTCCCATTAAAAAAAGGAACCCCCCACCTCTCAGGACATCAGGGGTCTCAGGCTCAGAAAAGTGCTGGGCAGGGTCTTCAGTCCCCAGTCCCCAGGGGCGCCGGCCCCGCACCTCAGGTCGCCTGGTGGGGGCAGTAGTGTAACGTGGTCAGAAGCGCCGGTTCACTCCACATGGCGCCTGCCCACCACCCCCTCCCCTGGAATGCTGGCCTGGAACGCAAGGTCTGGCACACACGCACGCACGCATACACACCCAAGCCCCTGGGGCACCCCCTCCCCACCGGGGCAGCACGCCTTGTCCTCCCAGCCCCTGCAAGAGATCTTGGAGCTGGGAGGGGCTGGGGCATTTTCTAATGTCTGAGGTAGAGGCCTTTTTCGGGGTGGGGACTGTTGGGGACAATCTAGTGCAATTTTGTCTGCTTCACCAGGGGTAAACTGAGGCAAGAGCCGAGTGTCTGAGGTCCTTTGCTCACCTTGCCCAGGGCTGGTGCCTGGGCAACCCGGGCGGCTCAGAATCCCCAGCCCCCACACCCAGACTCAGCCTCCGGGGCTCCTGGCTGGTGGGGACCCAGGGCCAGAGCCTGGAGTGGGGCAGTGTGTGCATCATGTCCCCACTTCTCCACCATGGGCGGCGCTGCTGACCTGGAGGAAGCTGGCCGCTGGACGGAAAGGCCATGCTTGGTGCTGGCAGAGCTGTTCTGCCCGGCTTAGCTGTCCACAACCTGAGCCCCCCATGAGGCCCAAATTAGGGTTTCAGGGAGGGGCCAGGAGGCCACAAGTCCCTGGGAAACCCGAGCCTCTAGGGCAGCAGAAACGTCGGGTCCCAACACCATAGGCCCAGTGCAAGCCCAAGGACGGGTGGAAGGGTTTCCAGAAAATTCAAGTGAGCCGCAGTGTGGATGCCTCCCTAGGAAGGCCCCTCTGCTGGACCCCCGTCCCCCACCCTCCCAGCCGGCGTCTGCTTTCTGTGTTAGCGAGATCAGGTTCGCCCCCCCTCAAGGGGCTGTGTCTTATCTCTGGGAAAGAGATTACAGAGTTTCTGACATTAAATTTTCATGCTGAACTTTTCAGCATGTAGTTTGAAAAGTATTTTTTTCCAATAACACCTGGAGAGGAGGGACAAGAGAGGAAGTTGAGACTGCTCACCATAAAACTTTGAACTTGGGGGCAGAGGAACCCCCTCCCCACACTGCCTGCCACAAATGTCTCCTGCCCTCCCCCAAGCTGAGTTACTGATTCCGGCAATGCGTCCCTCCTCGAGGTCCCCCTCCCCCACCCCAGCCCCCACCCCCCCCCCCCCCCCATCCTCTTGATGCTGCCTCCATGTCATGGGCTCTCTGCAGCCTCTCTCCCAGCTCCAGCACGCCTACCCTCCAGAGCCCCCTATCAGCC
>NW_007727844.1:241825-260146 GCF_000696425.1 Galeopterus variegatus | reverse complement strand
GTCTCTGCAGGGCCCAGCCCCCTCCGCCTGCCCAAACCTCCCAGCCTCCCTAGGCCCGCTGGGGGGTGGGGGGCGCCATGCCTCTTTGCTTGGGGCTGGGGTCTGTGTAGCACTTATATTTTTGTTCTTTGTCTTGTGTGTACCGGCTCCAGGCAGCCCTGCCCACGTTTGCTGGAGCCGCCGAGTGCAGCCAGCTGTCGTAGCCCCCCACCCCCACACACCAGGAGAGGTGAGCCGCCCGGGCTGGGGGACTGCTCGGTGCAGGCCAAGGTGGTCCTGAGACCCAGGCCCTGCGTGGCCGTCTGCAGAAGGCGGTCATGGAAAAGGCCGTCTGTCTGTGTCTTCTGGTAATTGAAGGGGCCCGCTTGGAAAATCCAGTCTCGAGCCTGTCTGTTGGGTCATTTTGATTTGGGGATTTCCAAACACTGGGGCCACGAGAGGTCGCCCCGCTGACCCCGGCCTGCCTCATTATGTCACAGCCAGTTCGCCGTGATGGAAACCAGAAGGCCCGAGCCGGCAGGCGGGCGGGCAGGGGCCCTGCGGGTGGGGGCAGGGCAGCGGCCTGGGGGCTGCATGGCTCACTCAGCTCCCAGGTTCCCAGCCCCAGCAGGGTGCCCTAGCACCCCGTGTCCAGCCCAGCACAGAGTCCTGTCCCTTTGCTCCTAAATGCCCACCTCCCATCCTCTCTGGGCCCCCGCCTGGACGCTGCCCTGCCTCCTCTTCAGCCTCTCCCATCTGTCTCTCCCAAACAGGACGACCACCCCTTACCTCCCGCTGCTGTGAGCTGAGGAGCCGGCCTTCAGCCCTGGCCCCCCAAGTCCCCACCACAGCCTTCCCACCGCAGCACCTCTCTGCCTTCCAGCCCCACAGAGCCCCCACCCCGTGTGTCCCAAGCTCCTCTCTCTGCTGTCCCCACAACTTGGCCCTGCCCAGGCCTGGTCTGAATGTCCCCTGCTCAACTCCCCTGTGTTCCTGCAGCCCAGGCTCCTCTCGGTCCCTTCCCTCCCCTTCTGTTGCGCTTTCCTTGGGGGATCACTGGGCTCGGGTCCAAGCCCCCATCCCAGCCTGTGATAGCCCTGGGGCCCCATGCTCTGCCCGCACACAGCCACGTAGGACACACATGGATGAGCAGGCGCATGTGCAGAGCAGAAGGCACATGGGTCCTGCCCTCTGCGCTGCACCAACCTCCAGAGCCACCCATGCCAGCCGTTTCCCCTCCCAACTCCTGGCTCCTTTTCCATCTCGGGATCCACGGCCCAGCCACACCTTCACCTGCAACCCCAGTGGGTGCCAGCCAGGGCCAGAGAGGGCAGCTGCGGCACAGTCCCAGGGTTTGCGTCTGGGCATCTTTCCCGCCTCCCCAGAGCCCACTTCCCCACAGCCTCAGACCCCCATGACCGGTGGGCTCATTGACTGCCCCGTGGGACCCTTGTTGTCCTGGGAGGTATGAGGGTGGCGGGAGTTCATCCCCTCGAAGTCCTGCCTTCCTCTGCCAGGGAGAAATGGGGGTAGCAGGTGGGGCGCCCTGAGGCCTGGCAGGGCCGCCGGCTCCACCCACGTTCCTTCTACTCTGCTCCCAGGGGAGACGTGCCATCCAGGGTCTGGGAAGAGGTAGGTGGGGGACAACTGAGCCACCCACATGGGCACGGATGAGGGTAGACATCAACCTGCTCCCCGGGTGAGGGCCATGAGTATCCAGGCAATGCCCGACCCCGAGTGCCCTGGAAACGGGAGATGGGTCGGCAGTGCCCGAAGCCGGACCGCCCGTGGAGGCACCGCACTTCTTCCTGTGCCTCCGAGCCCGGTTTGGCCTGTGTGGCCTAGCGGGTCAGCAGTTTCTGCAAAAGTCTCCACACAGCAAGCAGAGCTGGGCCAGCGGGTGTGTCACACGCCTCTGGAGGGAGAGTTGGCCAAGGCCAAGGCCATCCAGGCCGCCGTGTGCCAGGGTGCGGCCATGTTTCCCCCGCACGCTCTGTGCCACACTGCCGCTGGCCTCCCTGCCCAATCCTCCCAAATGCCCAGCAAGCAGCACAATGGCCAGAGCGCGGCCTGCGCCGGCGGCTTGCTCTGCGTCCTCTTGTGGTCATCCAGAGAGGGGCGGGCCAGCCCAAGGGTGAGGCACCTTGACCCGCCTGGAGCCCTGTGGGTGTCCGCGGCCCCAGAGGGCCGGATCCGGAGGACCAGCCCACAGGATCTCTCGGGATGGGGACCTTGCATTCAAGTAAGACCTTGGCAGTCTCGGCATGGTGGTTGGGTTGATTTTGGATCCCAGATCCCCCTACAGTACTGCATAAAATAATTTCCACGGGCCAGCTACAGGCCCGGAGTCCAGTCCCACTGGGGGTCCACAGGGCAGGTGGGGACCTACAGTCACCTCAGGAAGAGTGCAGCAGCACACGTTTTCCCAACCCTGCAACACGGCGGACTCCAGGGCAGGACGGTGCATCCTTGGGCCCAGGCCACCGGCTGGGGTTCGGCTGGGGTTCGGCTGCTCCGTTCTAGAGGCGGGGAGCTCAGGCACTGAGGTGGAGGCCACTCAGTTGTCTAGGCCACACAGCGGCCCTGCCTGGCTCCAAGGGCAGCACCTTCCCAGGCTCTGGGCAGGCTCTGGTTGCTCCTGGATATGGCTTTTCCTCCAGCCCTTCCCACGGCAAGACACCCTGCTCCCCAGGCCCCCTACACTGTCTCGGCCCCGGCCTCCCACCCACATGTCCACCCCCTCAGCCATGAGCCCCACTGCCCAGAGTTCTTCCAGCCCGATCTTACCTTCTGGCCCTGTTATCATGCATGAGATGGGACCAGGAGGGAAATGGAAGGTTCCGGGAGGGTGGGAAAAAGAGAAGGCTCTTTAGGGAGGATGGAGGGACTTAGTAGGGACAAAACAGACTTTTATAGAAAGGGAAAGGATATTGGGAGAGAGCAAAGACAAGGGGATAGTGAGGGGTTTGGGGGTAGGGGGCAGATGGTGAGAATGGAAGAGAGAGGGCCCGGGAGAGGGGGCCGGGGCCCAGGTGTCCTGACGGAGGGAAGGGGCCGCTCTAGAAGAGGGACGATCTGGAAGAAGGGAGGAGAACCGGGCACAGACCAGCGGGAGCAAGAGGAGAGAGTCCCGGAGGCTGGAGAGGGGCTGAGAGAGACTCGGCCGCCCACTGGCCGAAGGAGAGCGCCTTTCCTCCCGAGCAGGAAGGAGCCACGGTGGGCACCACTTTATACAGCACACCTCAGCCCCCGGGCCAGAGTGGCAGGACTCCCCTCCAGCAGCAGACACTGCATCTGGGGGTGGGACTCCTGGGATGGGGCTCCTGGGGCAGACTGTCCCCTTGTGGCAGCCCCACCTGGGAGGCTGGGCACATTTCTGGGGGACATGGGCAGCCGGGAGGGAGAGGGGTCCTGGGAGATGGTGGACAGCGTGGGTCGTCTCCAGAACTGGCCAGGCAGCTCCTCCCTGAGCCAAGGGCCGGGCTCTGGGGCCTGGTGTCCAAGCTAGATGGCTGCTCCCACCAGTGATAAAGCCAGGATATGCTGTGGGGACTCTGAACCAGCAAACCAGGGCAAGTGTCCCAAGTTACCCAAGACCCCAGCTCTTCCAGCCACATCCCTGGGCTGGTGCTTGGCCATTTTATGGGGCCCAGAGGGAGCCTGGCCCAGCCAAATGGCATTGAGCAACCTCATCAGGAGAGACCTGGAAAAACAGTCCAGAACCCAGGGCTGCTTCCTCACCCCTACTGAGCTCCCAGGGCATGCAGCCTCACCAGGAAGGCTCCCAACACTCCTCTCAGGGTGAGGGGGACCAGGCCCCACCCCATCTGCTTTGGCCCCGACTATCTGAGCCCATGACTCCCTCTGTCCTCTCTGGCCTTCCATCTTCCTATGTGACACCCCATCTCCTGCAGTGGGGCTGGGGTGTCTGGAGTAAGCACAAGAGAAATGCAGGCTGCTGGTCTCAAGACCCAAGGAGTGAAGGCAGAGAAAGCCAGGACCAAGACCAGGCTCTGGCGGGTGTTTTTGTTGAGCTTCTCTGTTCCCTGGACTAATGATTTGCTTAAGTCAAAGCTCTCTGCTGCTGGGGTGGGGGGCCAGGGACCAGGGAGAGGGCCATGGGCTCTTTCTTGATGGGGTCGGCTTATCCTAAAGGCCAGTTAGCCTTCAGAGCGTAGCCAGAGCCATGGCTCCCTTGTCCTGGGGGCTGGATGAGCCCGTCTGCTCAGAGGGGCATCCCTCTGGACTTCAGGGCCTCTGGGGGGCTGGCTCTGGCCCCCATCTCTTGAGAAACCAGGATGGAAGGACGCAGGCTGGGATTAGATGGGTTGGGGACACTTGCTGATGAGGGAAGGGTACACTCTTCCCTGAGGCCACAGCAGGATGCTCAGCGTGCCCGGGTCCTGGCTGGGGGCTAGGGGCAGGGGTGGCTGTTTCCAGATGAGTTTCCGGGTCCCCTGCAGCCCACAGAGCTGCACTCTTGAGTCACCTCCTGCCGGTGGACATCGCAGGGTAGGCTTCACCCCCTGCTCGGGCGCTGGGCTACAGCCGGCCCCTCATGAAGTCCTTGGAGCCCACGGTGGGCCCCCACCTGGCCCTCGGTGCCCGGACGGAACCTAGAGGCTCTTGGAGAAGTTGCTCTCTTCAACCCCCAGAGCTCCATCCAGGATGTCTTGGAACTGACCTGTCCCGAGCTGGATGGCCAAGATGCGATGGTGGCCATGCTGGGCTCCAGCCCATGCTGGTCTCCGGGTTGGTGCTGGGGGCTTGGGGGAGAGGGTTGCTTTTCATGGCTTGGCCGAGGGGACAGCAAAGATGTCCTCCATCTGACCTGCATCCTCCTTCACCCACAGACATGGCTGCACGCTGGTCTCCATCACCAGTCCATCCTTGACCATCTCGTCAAGACTCGGGGACCCACAGTGGCTGTTCCCCCACCGGCCGGCTGGGAAAAGGCCCACAGTGCAGGGCACATAGCAGGGCAGCCGCGGATTGGTCACTGCCTGAATGTCCCCGGACGGATGCCCGTGTGCCCTTGGGCAGCCTTCCCCTCGGACAGGCTGTCCAGGCCGGGGAAACCCTAAGCCAAGGGATTAAGAAGAAAGGACAGAATCGACTGTTCCCTTGGCTGTTCTAATTTGTGCCTCATTTAGTGTATATTTGCTCAGTGGGTCAGAACACAGAGGTGATGACGCCAAAGGCCCGGATGCGTCCCATCACTCGGGTCAGCCCACAGATGCCCGGCCCCGCCCGGCCCCGCCCGCCGCCAGCCTCTCCCCGGCAGCCATCTTGCACATTCCTGTGGCCAGGCAGGAGGGGACGGGGACACATCAATGCGCACAGGGATGCGCACAGGCGCCCGAGCCAGTCTCTAGGTGACAGCAAAGTTGGGTCGGAATCCCGGGACTTTGCCTGGCTTGACCCCAGCCCTCCGCGACCCCCTCGCTGGCCCCTGCTGGGTGTGATTTGGGAGCTACAAGCTTTATGCGGTGGGCTGAGCACACGCTGGGGACACGCCTGAGATCCACTGGGGCACATCCTCCCCACTCTGGGACTAAATTGCCCTCCTGTAAGCTGAGGATGTTGCTAGGGTGTACCAGCAGGGGGTCCCCGCGATCCCGGAGCTCCCACCTCCCCGAGCTCAGGGGTGTGGCTAGAAGAGCAGGGGTCTTGGGTACCTTGGGACACTGGCCCCAGTTTGCTGGTTCAGAACTCCCGCAGCACATCCCGGCCTCATCACTGGTGAGAGGCTTCCTGGGAGCCTGTGCTGGGGGGTGAGCCAGGAGGGTTCTGCCCAAGGCAGGATTGATGGGAAAGACGCTCTGACCCCTCCCAGAATCAGGGTGTCGAGGATGGTCTTGACTGTTACTCTTGGAAATGGAGGACCAGTGTCTCACTTCCCTCCCCTTCTGAGACTCCCATTGGCTGGCTTAACCCTCCAGCCCTCTGGCCTATTCTCCTGTGGGGCTGAGCCCTCTACCGACACCTCTTCTGGGCTCTAAGGTGGGCCTGGTTCAGTTCTGCATTGTGGCGGAAGCCCCTAAAATGCTGGCTCGGGGTGGGAGTGGGACTCCCCAGGCCCTGGACTAGGCAGTTCTCCCCCTCTCCCCGGACTCTCAGACTGGACCACTTAGGAATAATGAGGTCCAGGTGGCCCCTTGTGCGCCTCGATCCTCGCTAGCTGCGGGGCCGGAGCCTCCCCTGCCTGTCCCACCCCCCGCCGGGAGCAGCTAATGACAACCAGAGGCTGGAAGGTGGAGCTCCCCTCTGCTGTCAGAGCTGTGCAGGACCCTCCAGCTCGCAGGTGGGTGGCAGGGCAGGGTCCGGTCAGGTCGAGGGGTCTGCTCTGCTGCCCGGCCCGGGAACACAGGCCCGGGCCCCCAGTCACTTCACCATGCCCCCCAACCAGCCCTCTGTCCCACCAGCACTGGGCTACCAGGTGCCTTCCACGAGAACTTAGCGAGACAGGCGACATGTCTGTGCCTCGGTTCCCTCCTCTGTGTACCAGAGCTGCCTCATCGTCCCATCTGCCCACGAGGACTGGTGCACAAGCAGCCTGGAGTGTTCAGGGAGTGTCTGTGGGGAAGATGGATGACCGGTGGCGCAGGCCACATAGTGGTGTGCGTGGACCTGGTGCCCATGAGTGTGCTCCGAGCAGTGACTAGAGAGGCACACTTTACGCTCCCTCTGTCTTAGCACAATGGCACACAGACTCGCTCAGTCTGCAGGGCTGGCTCGCCGTCTCCCCCTGGCAAAGGCTCCCCTCTGGCCTCCTGCTCCTGAACCTCGCTGTGCGGGCCTGTGGCCCCCAGCGTCCCTGTGCAGAAGAGGCAGCTGAGCCTTGGCCCAGGCCAGCCGTGGCCACCTGCAGTAGGACGTGAGGCACACAGTGTCTAAAAGCCACATGCCCCCCGGGCTCACGAGCCCCGGGTCCCCAGAGACAGAGTGGGCACCGTGTGAACGTGCCTGTGCATCTCCGGGAAAGCTCCCAGGCGAGACAACAGGGCCTGGAGAGGGCAGTGGACAACGGAGGGAAACGGGGGCTCCTTCAGAGATTGGCAAGTTCAAAACGGGGAAGAGGGGCGCACAGCGAGGCTGGTCGGACAGTGGGGGCCTCGTCAGCGCCAGGCAGGCCCCACGGCCACGGCTCAGGCAGGCCCTTTGGCCTCCTTTTTCTGGGGTTGCATGCTGGCGGGCAGGGAGACAGTTCTGATTTTTTTTTTTTTTTTTATTATTACGAAAGGAGCCGTGGAAGACGAAATCAAATGTGGATGCCAAATAGGGGCTGGTCAGGGCCTCAAGGGGGAAGGGGCCAGAGTGGAGGGGCCGATTTGGCCAACAGGGGAGCTGGACGAGAAGGGCAGGCTGGTGGGCCTGGGGGGCCGGGGTCAAGGCTGGGGCGGGGGTCTGGGCAGAGCAAAGACAGCCGTGGGCCTGAAGACCTGACAGATAAGCCGGTGCCTGCCGGAAGGCGGCTCCAGCCCCTGCAGCCCACCCCCTGGCCTCCAGCATTTCCACATCCAGAGATAACGTGCTGGTTGCACAATGACCGGCCAGTTGAGACCCGAGAGGCGCCAGCTGACCGGGAGGCCTGGGGTCCACAGTCTGGTCTGCCCTGGCCACTCTCCTGGGAGAAGGAAGCCCCCTGTTATTCGCAGTGACCCTGCCTACTCTCTACAGGTCTGGTCGCCATGTGCCCACACCAGCTCCCACCCGTAGTCTCCTGGCTGAGCTGGACATCATCTCTCCTCTGGGCCTCCCAGACACACAGCGGTGGGCATGGGGAGTGGGAGTCACAGCAGCCACCAGAGCCTCCCCTGTGCCCATCTAGCTGGCCCTGCCCAGCTGGCTGGGGCTGCCCACCTGGCCAGGTGCTGCCCATGGCCCTGCCCACTGGCTCTGTCCTGCCTCAGCACCACAACCTGGCAGCCAGCCCACCCTGTGGCCCCTTCCAGCAGGGAGCGGTGCAAAGGGCCCTGCAAAGCCCCCTCCATGGGCATATCTGTGGAACTTGCCAGCAGTGTCTGGGCTGCCCAGAAGCTCTGTGGTGTTGACTCGGCCCTATCCTAGTAGCCTAAAGAACAGTCATCTAGCCTGGATGAGTTGGTACCCATGCCTGGAGCCAGGTAACTCCGGCATGGGCAGATGGACATTCTTGGCAGAGCCTGTGGGCCAGCAGGACACAAGTGGCCCTGGCTGGGAGTCATCTGCTTCTCTTCAGGGAGGAGCAGAACAGGCCGCAGCAGGAGGGGCCCTGGGTAGCCTTCCTGCACAGCTTTCCCATGACGCCCCACTAATCGGGGCTCTTGTCGTTGGCACCCCGACACCTCGCAGCTGCCCAGGCACCGCCAGCTGCTCCCCACCCCCGGCACTGGGTGCGGCGCCGCCCAAGGATCGAGCCTGTGTGGCTGCTGTGGAGCCTTTTCCCATGGTGGGGATGGGGTGGAGGGGGCCAGGAATTTGAGGAGGAAACAGCAGTGGCCTGAGAATTCAGAAAATGTGTCCAACTGCTTAGATGCTTGGGAAGAGCCTGGCTGGGGATTAGGAGAAATGTAGGGTGATCGCACGGCCCCTGGGCCGTGACTGATGGGGCAGCCGGGATCTCCAGCAGCAGAAGGGAGCCTTGTCCACGCAGGCGGGCAGCTGTCCCCATCCGTCAGCCTGTCCCCCACTCCTCCCGCTATCTAATGGAAGACCTTCGACCCCCAGCTGGGGGGTGGGGGCCAGACTCCAGCTCTGCCGCCCCCACACCTTGCATGGCGACCTGAGGCAGGGGTCCCCTTGCCAGGCCACTTGTCCCCAACCACAGAATGGGGTTCAGGAAGCGGTCACAGGTGGGTTGGGTGGGGTGGGGGCCCCTGAAGCCAAAGGCTGCTCACATAACCCGTTGGCCACGTCCTGTCCCTGCTCCGTCCTCTCTGCTTGCCCCCACCTCTGAGGGATTGATTCTGTCGGGGGAGGGTGCCCGTGAGACTGCTGCCTGGTGGGCCTGGCCCCTGGGAACCCTGCAGAACAGCAGCTGTCCCTGACTCTTGGAATGGCTGTCCGGTTTGCCTTGGCCCCGCAGGCCTGAAGTCTCTGTGATTGATGGCAGTGGGTATTGACGCAGAGGGGGATGAGCCCAGTGGAGGGCCTCCTGGAGGTGGGGGCTCAGAGGAGGGCTGGGCAGGCTGAGACGGCCGGGAGCCCGCGCCCGGCAGGGAGACCAGCAGGGGCAGAGGCGCTAAAGCCATCCTGGGGTGCGGCGTGTGTGCACACAGGAGTGAATGTGTTGGGGCCAGCCGGCCAAGACAAGCTGTCCCTGCATGTGTGCGGCCGGGCAGTGCTGGGGCTGCGGGGGTGTCGGCGCCCTGTGGGGGACACAGCGAGGCTGGGAACGGAGCCCAGATCCGGGTTCCCGCGCCCTGACCACGGCCGGCTGGTGTCCCCCAGGATACACCCCCAGCCCCTACCCACAACGAGGGGGCTGTGCAGGGTCTGTGGACCGGACAGCTGTTTGCCTCCCACATTCCAGACACAGGGTCAAGCATTCGGGGGAGGCTGTTTTTCTTAAAAAATGTCATTTGAAAATAAACACTGCTGCCGGCACTGCTCTGATGGCCCTGAGTCCCCAGGAGAGTGGCGGGCGGGGTCCTGGGGCCTCCCGCAACCCTCCAGGTGGCTGGGGGCTCTTCCGGGCAGAGTGGCCTCTGACCTTCCGAGCAGGCAACACCATGCCCTCTGGGCTGCTGTACCGTACATCCGCCCCCCCGTGGAGAAGGTCACAGCTGTCAACCTCCTGCCTGGCCCACCAGGCCCAAGGCACTCCACGGCACCACAGAAGCAGAAACTTGTGCTGCCCACATGGTGAGGGCTTTGATCCAAAGGGCACAGAAAGGCCCATGAAGACCCCAAGCGTCCCTGCAAGGGTAGCTGCTCCCAGGGAAGAGGGGGGCCTCAGCTGGGGGAGCCCCCTGGGCTATGGGCAGGGCTTCTGGGGCCAAAACGGCAAATGGTGAGCTGGATTTTGACCAGGAGAGGAGGGCCTGCGGGGGCAGGTGGCGGGGGCAGGTGGAGGGGCGACCCACCAGCAGCACCTCCCCGACCCTTGGCTCCTGGCATTTGCTGAGCTAACTTTGCAGACGAGACGCTGTGTGCAGAGAGCGCACAGACCATAGCATGCTGGGGTCATCGGCCTCTCGGTGCCCCTCCCAAGGTCCCTCACTGGCCTCATCTCTCTGTCCACCCCACCCCCAGCCTCTGTTCCCCCATGCCCTTGTCTCACTCTCTTCTGGAACCTTCTAAGCAGTCCCTGGGAAATGTGGCCATATCCTTACTTCCCACCACTTAGGAGCCCTGGTGCATCCGTTCAGTCTGTCTGGTGGTCTGGGGCTCCCCAGAGCTGCCCTCAGCCCACAGCCTCCTCCATGCCTGCAGACAGTCCTCCCCACAGGGGCCTTCACGGTGCCTTCGTCCCTCTGTCTGCTGTCTCCCAGGTGGCCCACCATGCCAGGCTGAAAGCTGCTTTTTACCCACTCAGACAAGCAGAGGTATGGGGCTGGCCATGCCAGCGGGGCCTCTGGGAGATGGCCACGTGCAGCGAGGCTCTGGGTCTAAGTCCTCGCCCACCCTCTGTGGGGGGCAAAGTGGGGTGCCCTTGAGTGGCTTCTCTGTTCCCCACCCTGACCTTCCCACGGGTCCCTCGGCAGGGGCAGCAGCGGAAGCCATTCCCAGACCCACTGTCCCAGGTCCTCCCACCCGTCCACATCCCATCCCAGCAGAGCAGCAGAGCGGGTCGTAATTGTGGGAAATGCGAGCCACAGGCCTCTGACCCATTTACACTTAATTCAATTCAAGGAGCTTCCTGGGCCTTTGATGTCCCCAGGACCTGCGGCCTTTAGTGCTTTGTGGGCTGTGAAACAGGAAGCGGGGAGCTTGGGGGTCGGGGGCAGAGAGGCAGCCCCTCCGCTCTCTGCAGTGGTCCTTGCCCTGGGGCAGCCCAGGCCTGTCCAGACTAGATACCTGGCCCAGGGGGAGCTGCCGGTGGGACCCCGGAAGGGACTGAGGGGGACCACCTCCCTGTTGTTGGTGCAGCTGAAGCCCAGCACGCAGGCAGTGAACAGACAAGGGCCTCTTCCAGGAAGCCCCAAGGGCACCCTGGCGCCAGGGGAGGGGGACAAGGGGGTCTGGCGAAAGCACTAGGCAAGATTTAGAAACTGGGTTCCAGGGCTGGGTCAGGGCCAGGGGTCAGGTGCAGCCCCAGGGTGCCTCTGTGCCTCCAACAACCTAATCAGAGTCACCTGACCAGCCCTTGGGCTGTGAGGGTGGTCACACAGAGGACCAGAGGACAGGAAATCATCCAGGGCAGGGGCCACGGATCACGCTGCGCACCCCCCCGCCCCCCCGCCCCTCTCACTGATCCAGCCTCTGCTTGCAGGGCCTGAGGCACCAAGGGCCCTCTATGTGGCGGGGCTGGGGCTGGGGGCTTGGGAGCTGCCCACCAGGAGCAGCCCCTGCTGAGCTCTGGGGGGTACAAGTCCCCGTGGAGGGCCTCCTGGAGGTGGGGGCTCAGAGGAGGGCTGGGCAGGCTGAGACGGCCGGGAGCCCGCGCCCGGCAGGGAGACCAGCAGGGGCAGAGGCGCTAAAGCCATCCTGGGGTGCGGCGTGTGTGCACACAGGAGTGAATGTGTTGGGGCCAGCCGGCCAAGACAAGCTGTCCCTGCATGTGTGCGGCCGGGCAGTGCTGGGGCTGCGGGGGTGTCGGCGCCCTGTGGGGGACACAGCGAGGCTGGGAACGGAGCCCAGATCCGGGTTCCCGCGCCCTGACCACGGCCGGCTGGTGTCCCCCAGGATACACCCCCAGCCCCTACCCACAACGAGGGGGCTGTGCAGGGTCTGTGGACCGGACAGCTGTTTGCCTCCCACATTCCAGACACAGGGTCAAGCATTCGGGGGAGGCTGTTTTTCTTAAAAAATGTCATTTGAAAATAAACACTGCTGCCGGCACTGCTCTGATGGCCCTGAGTCCCCAGGAGAGTGGCGGGCGGGGTCCTGGGGCCTCCCGCAACCCTCCAGGTGGCTGGGGGCTCTTCCGGGCAGAGTGGCCTCTGACCTTCCGAGCAGGCAACACCATGCCCTCTGGGCCAGGGTCTTCCTTGGCCAGAGAGCTCTGGCATCTGGGCACCCCGCAACTCTCCCACCCCCCATTTGCCACCCAGAACTGGGGAAACACCCTCTTGGCCCAGCCAGAGGGGTCTGTGCTTCCAAGGGAGAGACTGCAAGAGGAATCTGGGGGTGCCTGGGGGGAAGCCCAGCCCCACTCGCTCCTGGCTTTGTGTGGCTGCGGCCCCTCCCCCGCACACCTGGGCTCTGGGCGCCCGGACTCTCCTCTGTCCACCCCTGCAAGCTTGCTTTCCAGAGGATTTGCACAGGGGCCCCACGTCCAAGGCCTCGGCCCTGGGACGCCAGGCTCTGAGGCTTCCTGGGGGGTGGTGCGGCCTTGCGCTATCAGTCCTCCCATCCCCTAAAGCCCTCTGCTGAGGCAACGTGGCGCTCTCTGCTCTGGGAACAAACACCAGCCCCCATCCTTCCCAGGCCCCCTCTGAGCCCAGGCCTGGGAAGGCACTTTCTTGTGAGCCCCATGGAGGTGGGAGGCCATCCTCCCCCCTGCACATGGTCCCAGCCCCTAGGGTGCATCAGTAACTCCTGAAGGCACCTGTGGGCGAGGAGTGGGGTGTCTGGACCCCAGCCAGCCTGAGGGCTTGGAGCTTTGACCGTGGCCCTCAGAAGTGTCTAGACACAGGGGTGGGACGACCCCTCCCCAGCCCTGTGCACTCACCTCTCTCCCCCAGCCATGGGAGTGCCAGGTGGGGGGAAGGGCACACACCCTCCCTGGGCCTATGGCTGGGCTGGGGTCCCCCACCTCAGGAGAGTGGCTGGGTCAGGAGCCAGGCCCTCACTGCCTCCACTAGGAGTGGGGGCCCTGTTCTGGAAGCTTCCTTGACTCCTGGCACTGCATGGAGATGGGACGACCGTTTGCTCCCCACCCTCCTCTGCTCGCCCCCATCCAAGCTCAGCTGTTCCCCCAAGTCCCACAGGACCCCGGGAGGGGTGGCCAGCAGCACCCCATTTCCATCCAGGAGAGGAGGGGCATCTGCCTTGAGTTCCTTCATCTCCGTGTGACTTGACCCCAGGGCTCCCCGAGATACTTCTTGGGGTGGTGGGCTGGAGGGCCGTGGGGCTGTATTTCCTAAGACCAGCCAGGCAGGTCTGCAAATTGGCCAGAGCCTCTGGAGGTTAGGACTTGCTGGGCCCTGGCCCAAGGTACAGGAGGGGGTCCTGCTGTGTGGAAAGTGGGCATCCCCACGGGTGCACAGGGGCTTGGCGTCTGGGTGCAAGGCCCCCACCTCGCCAAGGAGGACCTGGAGACACGGTGGGAGGGGGGTGTTTGTGAGCAAGGACAGCAGCTCGGCCCCTCCAGGTGATGGGAGGCTCAGCCAGCCTCATCCCAGAAGTGCCCGGCAAGGGCCAGGGCTTGGCATGTGGCGCTCTCTCCTTGAGAGGCTGTGTGCTGGGGAGTGCAGGTGGCACGAGGAGATCCCAGCCCCACCAAGGTGCAAAGCCCTTTTCCCTACTTAGCATATGCCCAAGGGGCCCGGGCCCTCTGCCCTTGTTTGAGCTCTGCGGTCAGTGTCCTGGGACTTTGCACCCTCTGTCCTGCCCACTCTGCCTGGGCTGGGGAGTGGGCAGTGGGTGGGGGCCAGATAGGGAGGTCTGCACCCCACCACCTCCACGGAAGAGGCCTTCCTCTTCTAGAAAGCCACTCCTCTGTTTCTGTGCGTCTGCCCATAGCCCATTCTTCAAGCTCTAGGACTGTCTTCTCCTGGGCTGGGGAGTGGGCAGTGGGTGGGGGCCAGATAGGGAGGTCTGCACCCCACCACCTCCATGGAAGAGGCCTTCCTCTTCTAGAAAGCCACTCCTCTGTTTCTGTGCGTCTGCCCATAGCCCATTCTTCAAGCTCTAGGACTGTCTTCTCCCTGGTAGGCAGCCCCTGTGGAGGGCGAGGGGCCTCTGGTCACCTCCTTTACCCCAACCTCAAGCACAGATAAACACAGTGTCAGAAGGTGGCTCAGACTGGGGGACTGAGCCTCGTGGCTTGTGCTCACACCCTGGTTCGGCCCCTTACTCGCTGAAGAGTGGGGGCCCGTTCCTGCGAGGTGCCTGTGAGAGACTAGGACCCATGAGCCCGGAACAGTGGTCATCATGCTAATGTCCACTTCATTAGAGACCTGAGTCCAGACAGCCATCCTGGCCCTACGGTTCTGGTGGTGGAACCCCAGAAGTCAGAGCACATCCCCTTCCTGGCAGCTGGAGGCCACAGCACCCTGAATTTGGGACTTGCTTCCTCCTCACCTGGCTCATGTCCTTAGCTTCCCTGGGGCCACCAGCCAGCATGCCTGGCCACAGCACCCCTTGGAACCCCTGGTGGGTCTTCAGACTCAGGTGGTCAGGGCCTGGGTCTGCTCTTCACCGGGCACTCCAGTCTGGAGTGGGAACAGGCTGTGACCTGACGCCAAGACGGACAGAGGAGTGAGGCCAGGACAGACCACTGCTCGCAGGGCCTGGCTGGTGGAGCGGTTGCTGAGGGTCAGGCTGCCTGCTCCCCCGGACAGTTGTTGAGCTCAGTGTTAAAACATGTGCGTGCCGTGGATGGAGCTGAGGAGAGCGGCACAGCCGAGAACATTCTGCACCCGCAGCTGATGGGTGGCTGGAGTCCACAGCTCCCATAACAAAGCCTGGGGCTGAGGGTCAGCTGGGAAGCTTCTGGTCTTCACAACCAAGTGACTCTTTTTGAGGACCCCTACAGGCCCTTCCTCCCTGCATCTATCTCTTCCCTGTTGTTTGGGACTGACCATGGCCTCCTGCTGCCATCCAGCCCCCACCCCCTGGTGGCTCAGAAGGCCCAGAAGAGCTCCTGGGCTTTCCCCAACCATGCATGCTTGCCCCCGCCCCTCCCCACCAAGGTTAGTGGGACCCCAGTTGGTCGTCTATAGACTCTGCTGCCATTTCGAAAGCAGTGGGCTGCGCACTGTTGGCGGAAGAGCCATGTGTCACCTTCTCTTGAGGTGGGGACATCGAGGCAAAGCCCAAGGAGCATTCACTCAGCAATGGCTGGCCAGATTTGCAGGGCACCCCTTTCCAAGATGCCCAATGAACATACACAGGGTTGGTTATGGGGAGGAAACCAGGGCTCCCAGGGCCGTCCCGGGTCTGTGGGGAAAGGTCAGAACAGAAGTGTACACACACCCCTCTAATGAGCCCAGGGAGGTGCGGGCAGCAGGACGGGGGGCCACCTGGATGCAGGTGCGGGGTGCGTGAGAAGGGGCCACAGACCCCCCCCAGCCTCAGAAGCCACGGCAGGGGGTCTGGAGCCGTGACCCCGAGGGAAAGCACAGTGTAGCACGTTCTTGGGTGACAGCCCCATGACTGATGGCAGGGGAGCGGAGTGTCTGGGGCCCTCCGCACCAGCCTCTTCCCCAGCCAGAGGGGCGCCCTGGGCTGAGCTGATAGTGGTGTCCACACAGCTTGGCAGTTTCCTCCAAATGGGAAATCCAGGTGGCTTCTCTGGACTGCCTGACTATGCCAGGGAAGCTCGGGGCGGGCAGGGTCGGCATCTATTCCCAGGCCTGAGGCCTTCCTGCTGCTCAAGGAGGTCCCAAAGCCGGCCGAGCAGGCAGGGCGGAACTTCTGAAGTTCCATCTCCTTGGGATCCCCTCCCCGGTCCTGCCTGTGCCCAGAGCTGGGTCTGCCGGCTCAGCAGCCTCCGCGACCCCTCCCCTCCCCATGGCATTTATCCGTGACACGTATAGAACGTAAACTCCCGAGATCCCATTGTCTTAGGCTGGCAGCCCTCCGGGGGCAGGGGGTGTGTCTGTCCACATCATAGGATGCATGAAATTCAGCCTTCATTAGGTTGTTGGATGATGGGATCCCAGATGGGGGAGGCTAACACTGGGACCCTCTGGGGCCACCCACCCAGGCAGGGTCCTGGGAGTGTGGGGGGCTGACAGCCTCGTGGGGGCCTGGCCCCATGGCTGCCCCACCTCGTGCCTCCTGCAGAGGCCTGGGAGCGGGGGCCCAAGGCTACAGCGAAGCCCCACAGACTGGCCTTGACCAGAGCTGCCCTACAGCCCCCCTGCTGGCTCCGAGCCCACTGGGAAAACAGCCTTTTTATCTCAGCTGCGTCCTGGGAACTGCAAACAGCCACGTGTCCCTTGGGGGCCGTTCTTGGCACACATGCCCTCTGCCCCACGGGGTGAGGTCGTTCACCCTCAGGTGGGGGGCAATGGAGACCAGAGGCCCCAGGCCTGGGGTGAGGGGAGGGTCCCAGGGCAGGGCAGAGCAGACCCAGGCTGCAGCTCTGACCGATGGAGACCAGACCACCCTGTGGGGCGGGCAAGGGAGATGCGGGAACAGGAGCAGACATGGGGCACACAGCTGCAGCGATCCTCCCTGCCTCGCCCAGGCACCGCTGCTCCCTGCCACCTCCTCTCAGGCCTGGAGCTCCCCATTGAGCTCCCTGCCCCCTGCCCCCGGCACACGGGGCCTTCCCACGGCGTTTCTGTACCCCCAGGAGCCTCTGCCCAGGCCGACTTATCCCCTCTGGAAAGGGGCAGTAACCTCGGGGTGGCAAATACTTAAAGGCAGATTCCCCCCAACAGGCCTGTTCAGTGGGGGCGTCAGCAGGGGTGTGCAGAAAGGAGAATGGGGCCTGGAGAGAAGATGAAGGGCCCCGAGCGGCCCCGGGTGCCAGCCCCGTGGGAAAGTTCTGCCTGTTCCCAGCACCGGTCCTCCAGCCATGGGACCCCGGGTCTCTGTGGCCTCAGTTGAGGAGGGCCCTCTCCTGGGTTGCCAGCACACACAGGGGGTCAGGAAGCACAGGTCCCTGCTCCAGGGGTGTCACAGGGCTGGACGGGTGGGGATGGTCACCATGGTAGCCCTTTTCTGTCCTCCCTCTGCCCAATGGCTCACAGTACAGTCCAGGCGCCAGTCTGCCCAAGCTTGGGGAGGGAGGCCATGCTGGCTTCTCCAAGGCCTCCGTGGAGGGGGACCTTGGAGAAGCCAGCCTCCGTGAGGGGCTGGTCCGTGTTTGGGGGGAGCATTGGAGCCCCCTCCAGCACCCCCAGCCAGCCTAAAATCCCTCCCAGAAGTGCAGTTCTGTACCCCCCAAAGCCACAGGCCTGTGTCTCAGGCTCTGAGCCCACCCTTTCCAGAGGGGAGGGAGGTGGAGGCCAGGCTGGCGGCCCCCCACGCTCTCTGGCTGGGGAGGCTCAGAGGGGCAGCCGCCGTGCCGGGAACGTGGGGTGGGCGGGAGAGCAGCCGGCGCCAGTTCACCACGGCGCGGCCTCAGCCCAGACCCCGAACAGTGGGCCAGTGTGTGGGCCGGGGTGGGGTGAGGGCCCAGGCGGGGTTGGGTCCCGCTCCATAAACCCTGGCCGGCCAGGAAGCTGCAGACATCATGGGTGTTGACACAGGGGTGACGTCACCGGCGACCAGTGGGGAGCCTGTCGGGGGCTCCGCATGTGCCTCGCAGTGTTCGTGGGCCCTGCCACGCACGCAGCACCATCCAAATGCCACCTGAATAAACGAGTCTTTCTTAACGTCCTGTGGGGCCCTGTCCCTGGTGCCTCCCACCCGAGTACATGAGAGACAGGGGGACGGGGAGCGGGGGGTAGGAGCTGGCCTCAAGTCCGGGGCCTGCTGTCTCCCTCACAGCCCCGAACCCCCCCAGCCACTCCTCCGTCTTCTGCGGCCCCCCCTGGTCACCCTGGCTCCCCACACCTAGGCTGTCTGTCCCTCCCGTCGGGGGTGTCCCTACCAGGAGCGTCCCAGGTCTGCTCTCTGCTCCTTGCTCCCCGGCTCCCAGGCCCATTGGTCCGCAGGCTCAGAGCTGCCCACATGTCTGCTGGACGCCCTCCGACACATGGTTGGCCCAGGCAGCCTGGCCCCCCAGCAGCTCTGTGCCCCCAGAGCCAGGTGCCCTCTGTGCCCAGGCCTTCGAGCTGCCTTTAGTCCCCCTTCCTGTTGTTCCTTGCTCCAGACACCCAGGACATGGTCTCCACGGCCTTCCTGTCCACACGGGGCTCTGCCCCAGACCATGGCTTCTGTCCTGCAAAACCCTTGACATGGCCTCTCTCCTCTGGTTCGGGGACAATAAATACTCTTGTCCCACCTGCCTGCCCTCAGTCTCGAGGCACCCTCCTTCATGTGGCCCCAGCTCCCTGGGATACCCGTCTAGAAAATTCTGTCCAGGCAGATGGTTTTCTGCAAAGTGTGGGACCCACAGCCAGCCTGCCCCTATGC
>NW_007727844.1:234840-241815 GCF_000696425.1 Galeopterus variegatus | reverse complement strand
CTCCTTCATGTGGCCCCAGCTCCCTGGGATACCCCTCTAGAAACTTCTGTCCAGGCAGATGGTTTTCTGCAAAGTGTGGGACCCACAGCCAGCCTGCCCCTATGCCTTCCCAGCCGCCCTCCCCTGGGGGTCCACACGGGGGTCCAGCCCCCTCCTTGGGGAGCTTGCTGTGCGCCCCCGGCTGGGGCCAGCAGCCCTGGGGCTCGGCGCGAGCTTGTGAGTGGAGGCAACGGGCAGGAGGGAAAAGGAGCCTCCTGCACCCGGCGCCGGCGCCGTGTGTGTTTACTGGTCCAGCTCCACCCCAGCCCTGCGCCGCTCCCCGCGGCCCCGGGCTGCCCGCCTGTGTCCAGCCAGGTGTGGGGTGATGGAGCGGGGCTCCCTGGGGACAGGAGCACAGTGTCTGCTTTATTTGCAAGCACGGTGCTGACAAGGAACAGAATACCCTCACTGACTGCTTCCAGGAAACGGCGGCGGGACGGGTGGGAGCCGCCTCCAAGCAGGCCCCTTCCCAGCAAGCTGGCCTGCAGGTGGGCTTCCAGGAAGGGGCCCACTGGTTCCCCTCAGCCCTGGAAAAAGGCCAGCGGTGTTACCAGGAGCAGGCCGGGGAGCGAGGGGAAGGAGAAAGAAGAGAGGGGAGGAGGGGAGGAGGTGGAGGGCAGGCCCGGGCTGCTGCAGCCTTAGGGAGGAACAAGGTGACCGCAGTTCCTTCTAGAACCTTCCATTCCCCCCTTTGGGAGGCCACAGATCTCTACGAAGGCCCTTGGCTCTCTGGGGCTTGTCAGGCAACACACAGACACACAGAGACACATGCACACAGAGACACGCATGCACACGCACACACACAGAGACACACAGCGATGCACACACACACGGATGCACACGCACATGCAGATACCACATGCACACATGCACACGCACACCTGAAAACAAGAGCAGACCAGGCCCGCTTCAGGGTGCGAACAGGCTGGCAGGAGCCCATTCTCTGGGCCCCAGCCTGTGGTTGGGGTCGTGGTGCTGACCAGTTGGCCGAGCCTCCGGTCCCCCTGTTGGAGAGGGCCGCGTGGGGCCTCCAGCTTGGGCCCGCTGCCCCTGGGCTGAGCCTCAGGTCCCACCCCCACCTCTGGAGAGAAGGAAACCGTTTGTCTTCCTGGAAGCCTGGGGTGGGGGAGAGGAGACTGCCCTGCTTGGGGCCCCCGACCTGTTTTTTTTGTGACTTCCCAGGGTGTATTGTAGTCAGACCCCAAACGTCACTCTAGCCCCGTTTAAGAGATTTCATTTCCTTTGTAGTGCTGGAATTTTTTTGTCCTCGTTCAGCAGTAAAACAAGTGTCCCGATTCCTCCCCCAACCCCCAGCTGTCCATAATCTCTGCCTGAAAATGTGCTCCTGGGTCATTAAACTCATGCCGAGACATGAAACCACACAAAGGCACACACACAGCCAGGCTCAGGGGTCCACCCTCCAGGGGACACTGGCCCTCACACAGGACCACGACCACACGCACGCCTGGGCAGGCACGTGGACTGGGCAGCACATAGAGACACAGCAAGCGAGACCCTCAAGGCAGCAGCCGTGCAATGGCAGACACACACACCCAGTGACAGGAAGACTGTTAGGGGACATGCCTGTGTGGCCAGCCCCCTTCCTTCTCCGGGCGGGCGGGTGAGCAGCGCTCAGCCTGAACCCGCCGCAGAATCGCGGGTGGGGAGGGCCCCGGTGTCAAGGCCCCGCGGTTTTGTGCCGGGCGCCTCACGGGGTGGGGGTCGTGGCCAGAGGCCCAGGCACTGTCCAGGGTCTCACCCGATGTGATGTTGTTTGAAACCTCTTTCCCCAGACTCTCTGGCCCCTTTGCAGCCGGCCCCTTCCCCCACCCCCGTGTTGGGGTTTGGGAGTGAAATTCAAAGCCCTGTTTGCCTCTCGACACTTAACTCAGCACAGGGGCATTTTGAAAGTGCCTTTGGGTGGCGGGGGCGCCAGGAGCCTGTCTAACAACCCTCCCTAAGCCCCTTTTCTAAAAAGCAGGAAATCGGCCGGGCTAAGGTAAACACATTCCAACCTGGAGCTCAGGCCCAGAGGCTTTGTCTGGTGGGGGCTGGGCCTGACCGAGCACCTGTCTGCAGAGCCCCCACACGCTGTCTCCAGAGCCCTCCTGGCTACACCGCTCTAGGCCCCAGCCCCCAGTGCCCCCCCGCAGCTCCCCCAGCCGCCCCCTCCCCCAGCGGCCCTGCCCCCACCACATTCCAGGCCGGATGCGTGCACTTTCCTGGGGGAACCCCTAGAGGGAAAGTGCCATCCACGCTCCCCACCCCGTGGCCCTCAGAAGCCTGGGTGTGGCTCAAGTCCCAGCAGGCCCGGCTCTCTGCGTGACCAGGAGCAAGAGGCAGCCCGAGGATCATGCCTGCCGCAGCACCAGCACTGCCTGCCATTCCCCGGGGCCCAGCCTTGTCCCCAGCTCTGGGGTTTGAAGTGGGCAGAATTTCCCGTGTTCCCCAGATAAGGTTCCTGGGCGTCCATCTCTCCCCTATCCCCATCCTCAGGTCCCACGAGCCCCCACTGCCCTCCGCGCCCCTCAGGCCACCTGCGGTGCCCACGCCAGCGCCCCCAGCACCACCTCGGGCAGCCCGGCTTTTATCTTCTGAGCCAGGCTTTGTAACCCTCCAGCAGAGTCGGATGTTTATAATAAAGGCCGTTTATAGACCTAGCTCTTGACATGCAATGGATGGGTTTCTTCACCCTGCTGGCAAAGCCCACTTGGGTAAGTCAAACCGCCGCAGGGTCAGGAAGATGGATGCGGCCGAGCCCCAGTGTGACCTGGGCCTTGGAATCCTCCCCTGAGATGGCGCCCAGCAGAGGCGTCATCCCCAAGGCTTCTGGAAATGCCTCGTCCAACTGTGCACCCAGCGGGTGACCAACCGTCCTTTCAGCACCACAACTCCTGTGTTCCCGCAAACCCCTCCATCCCTGGCAAACCTTGGGGTCCACTATCGCCTGGGGAGGGAGCAGGAGAGGGTCAGAGGAGAGACCAGACTCTGGGGCAGGAGGGAGTCCATCCTGGATCAGGGACACAAAGGACCCGAGGACAGGCAGGCGGGGCCTGGTGGGGGAGGGTGGGTCTCCTGCCGGCCTTTCCTATCTGGTCTTTGTCAGTTGGTGGAGCTGCTTTCCCGGCTGCTCTGCACATTGGGAGTGGGGGAGGGGTGGGAGCAGGGAGTGAGGGGCTGGGACCCCGGCCTGACGTGGCTGCAGAGGCTGGAATGGCGGCTCAGAGACGGAGGCTGCAGCCCAGCCTCGGGGTCCCTGCTGGTCGCTGCTCGTGATGGGGCACTGACCATGAAGCCGTGGGCGGCTGCACTCGTCCCTCAGGAGCAAACCCCTTCAGCAGCATCCTGGGCTTCAGCAGCAAGACCCCTGCACCCCCCACCTCCTCGCTGTGACCCCCCTCCTTTCCTCCCCCCTCCCCCCCCTTAGATAACTCGCCTAGTGATAATCCTGCCATCCCACCCCTGCCACGGCCCCACTCTGACTCCCTGTGCACGTCCCTGTCTCTCCGTGGAGGCCCTCTGCTCCCAAGCACGGCAGAGAGGCAGCAGCGGGAAGGGGTCCACTCAGGCTTTGGCCGAGAGCCAAGCAGAGGCCCAGCCCAGGCCTGGGCAGGAGGGGGGAGTCCTGGAGGGTGCCGTGGACCACCCGGTGTGGCCATGGCCAGCCCTGCCTCAAAGGCTGCTGCCCACCCGCTGACCAGCTCCACAATGCCCCCATTTTAAACCTGTTCTCCATAAATGATTCTACAAACCAATCACCTAGATCAGGCCTTTGGGGTTGAGGGGTAGCATGGGACTGGGGACCCAGGTGTCCTCAGACAGGACGTTGGGCAGCATGGGGACTGGGGGCCCAGGTGTCCTCAGACAGGACGTTGGGCAGCACGGGGACTGGGGGCCCAGGTGTCCTCACACAGGATCTGGGGCAGCACGAGGACTGGGGGCCCAGGTGTCCTCACACAGGACATTGGGCAGCACAGGGACTGGGGGCCCAGGTGTCTTTACACAGGACCTTGGGCAGCACGGGGACTGGGGGATCTAGGTGACCTCAGACAGGACCTGTGGCAGCAGGATGAGGCTCTCAGGCACTTTGGTGGCACTTTGTCTTTGTCTCATTGCTGGGGACCCGCTTTGCCCCTGTAGGCCCCGCCCCTCCCTGCAGGGATCCCTGTCCCACAGCCCATCCTGTCTTCACTGGAGTGTTCCCGCCACCCTTGTGCCCCTCCCTGTGTGCAAGTCTCCCCTCCCCGCCATGGCTTCTCTTTGCCAACTCCCCTGTGTGCCCATGTGCCCTTCCCATCCCGGAAGACCCCCATTAGTCCTGCCTATCTCTTTCTTAGGCCACTTCTGCCCCTCTGCACCCCCCAGCCGACAGCCCCCATCAAGCCCTCCCGCCCCCAGCCCAGGCGCAGCCTGTCAGCAAACAGCTTGGATTCCAGAATCCCTGAGACCAGTGGCTGTAACTGAGTTTATTGTTGAGTCCAGAGCTTCTGGTGAAGCCTGGTGAGGAGGGGCACAGAGCAAGATGGGACGGAAATGGAATGTTCGAGGTCGCTCCGGTGTCCTGGAGCTCCCAGGCTAGGCGAGGGGAGGGCGAGGCCTCAGGCACACAGCCGCGCCCGCGCCCGGAAGAGGTGGGCGACAGGCGGCGCGGCGCTGCACACACGCACACGCACACGCACACGGAGGGACACAAGGCTGTCCCCAGGACTCCAAACCAGTGCAAATGACTTAGTGCAAATTGAATTCAGAAGGGGCGGGAAGCAGAGTCCTGGAGGCTTTGAATCTCTCAAGTAGGGAAAGAGAAAAGATGAGAAACCAAGAGACAGAAAAGGATGAAGGAGGAAAGAGGTGGGAGGGTGAGGCGGGTGGTGGTCGCCCGCGCGGCAGGGGTGGCCATGAAGGTGGTGTCGCGGGGTGGGGGCGCTGCGGGGCGCCACGCTTTCCACGGTGTTGGCGGGAGATCTCGTTCCTTCAGCTTCACCTGCAGGTGGGAACAATGACGGACAGGTGGGTGGGAGCAGGGGCGGCGCGAAGCTTCCAGAGCTGGGGTGCGCGGCTCACCTTCCGGAGCCGGTTCCTGAGTCGCGCAGTGTAGTGGTTCCAGAACGCAGCATCTTCTTGATTCAGAGCTAGACGGACTTGAAGAAGTCCCCGGGTTTGAAGGCCCAGACGTGAGCTGGGAAGCACCATTTCTGTGGGTCAGGAGAAAGGGAGGCCCCGTGAGGACCCGCTGGCTCCTTGCCCACCCCCGGCCCCGCCCCGCGCATGTCACCAGGTCCCTCACCTTTCATCTTGAGGGGTCAAAGGGGTCCAGAGAGCAGCAGTAGTGTGGGGACTCCTTCGGGAAAGTAAAGGAACCGAGACCTGCTTCTTGTGGTCGCTCCCCCGCGGTGCCAGCTAGAATGTTCTACAGAAGACCAGAGGGGGTAAGCAAGATGACGGTGGGCGGGGCAAGGCTGTGCCCTGGACCTGGGAGGAGGGTCACGCTCACCAGGAAGGCTGGACGGCACCCAGCTGTCCTCGCCGTCACACCAGACCATGTCATGTCCCTCGAGCACGTCCGCCGGCCCGGCCTTCGGTGGCTGGCCGCGCGTCCACCCCTGCTGGAGACCTGGCTGTGGGGAGAAGGGAGGCGGCGCTGGCTGGGCGAGCGGGGGCAGGCGGGGGCTGGGGGTGGCTGGCTGGATACTCACCCTCGTCTCCAGCCCGAGCACAAAGGCACCGATCACTGCTCCGTCGCCGCCCGCGAGGCCCGCCTTGGCCACGGGCTCTGGAGGCCAGTGCCCCGATGCTCGCAGCCGCTGCCGCCTCTCGCCCCTGCCTGCGCGACCTCTCCCTCCCTAGAGTCTCACGCACTCCGCCCCGCCCGCCTCGCCTAGCCTGGTCTCGCCCCGTGCCCTTGACTCCCCTGGTGCTGTACTGTCTGCCATGCCAGACCCAGGGGCTGAGCGGTAAGGGCATACAGTGTCACCAAGTCCACTGTGGGCCCTCTCCGCGCCAGCCCCTGGGCCGCAGTGCCTCGTGGGAACGGTGCGTCCACAGGGCGGGCCCCCTGCAGCCTCCTTGCTGCGAAATCTCTCGGGGCCCGCCACCCGTGGCCACCGCTCCCTGCCGGTGACGTCCTGCACGCACTGCCCTTCCTTCCCGCTCCCTGGCCCTCGAGGCTCTGGCACAGGCCTGAGATGGCCCTGCCTGAGCCGCTCCTGTACCTGCTACTAAATGAATTGCGGTGGGTGGGATGTGGTGGCGGCTGGGGGCCCCTCTGTCCTAAGTCCCCCGCCTTGTCCTGTTCAACCCGGGCCTGGAATGTCCCACACGTGCTGGATCCCTGCAGCCTGAGTCCTCAACCCCGCTGGCTGTCCCTGCCTCGTGCTCTCTTAAAATGCTCTTTCCACCTGGGTCGGGTCACAGCCCCCCAGCCTTGCCCCGTCTCGGCTCCCCCCGAGAAGATGTCACCTTTGCTAACTGTCCTGCTCCGTCCTGCCGCTCTGCCAGGAGGTCAGTGCTTCTCCTCGCCGGCCCTCGCTCCCCTGAACCTCCTTCTACCAGGAGGCCAGTGAAGCCAGGCCCAGGGAGGGGAAGCGTACTCACCTGCGGCAGATCGCGGTCCTCACCTGCCAGCCCACGCTGCCAGCTACACCTCCACTGCCCAGGCCCTGGGCTGAACCCTGCCCAGCAGCTCCCCCTTGTCCGACCAGCCGCCACGTCCTGTAACCAAAAGTGACCGGGATGAATGTCTGGCTCCCCCATCCTCTCCAACCCTAGCTCAGGCCCACCGACCCCACGCCGATGTTACCCTGACCAGGCCCAACCAGCCCTGCCTGAGCTAGCCCCTCTGCCCTTCACTCCTGCCAGACTCCAGATGTCCAAGGTGATCCTTGGCTCCCACAACCTCTCCCTCCTGCACCCATCTTCCCCAGTTTCCCCCGTTACCCC
>NW_007727844.1:198967-233790 GCF_000696425.1 Galeopterus variegatus | reverse complement strand
ACTCAAGCGCTAGGCAAGGCAGCTCTGCATGCAGCTGTACCTGCTGGTGGCCCTGTGGAAGGGGTCTCCCTGTGGAGCCAAGATCCCCATCATCCAAGGCACGGGACCCCTCATAGTCCCCCAAGTGTCCTCTCTCATCTCCCTGACCTTCGACAGTGTGCCTGGGGTGAATCAGAAGGGGTGACCTGGTATGGTTCACGTGCATGTCCTATCCCCTGGTGACCCGCGTGAACCACTGCGGCAATGGACCATGATGACACGGGACATTGCCGCGGGCGAACCCCAGCCCGGGCAGCCTCTGCGCTGTGGTGTGTGAGTCTGCACTGCCGCCTCGCGGCCGCTTCTGTCCACAACTGATCCTGCACCATCTGGGAGTGAGATGGGCTCGCTGAGGTCGGCGCCCAAGACTTAAGGGAAAGACTCTAGAAACACTCAAGCGCTAGGCAAGGCAGCTGTGCATGCTACTGTACCTGCTGGTGGCCCTGTGGAAGGGGTCTCCCTGTGGAGCCAAGATCCCCATCATCCAAGGCACGGGACCCCTCATAGTCCCCCAAGTGTCCTCTCTCATCTCCCCCAGCTTTAGCAGTGTGCCTGGGATGAATCAGAAGGGGTGACCCAGTGTGGCTCCCATATGTGTCCTATCCTCTGGTGACCCACGTGAACCTCTGCGGGCCGGACTTGGATGATGTGCGACATTGCCGCGGGCGAGCCCCATCCCAGGCAGCCTCTGCACTGTGGTGTTTGAGCCTGTGCTGCCGCCTCGCGGCAGCTTCTGTCCCCACACCCATGACCAATTCTGCACTGTCTTGGAGATGGGCTCGCTGAGGTCAGCACCCAAGACTTAAGATGAAGACTCCAGGAATACTCAAGCACTAGGCAAGGCAGTTCTGCAAACTGCTGTGCCACTGGAGGTCTTGTGGGAGGGATCTCCCTCTGTATCTTGGACTCAAGTCCCCTGGCATCCTCGTCATGTTCACCCCAGGACACAGGGCTCCCTTGTTGCCTCCAAGTGGCCACTGCCTTGTCCTAGGTGTTACCAGAGCTGAGCCAATGGTGCCACTTCTGGGGCTGGGCTCCCGCTGCACAGGGGCTCTCCCATTGCAAATTGCTCCTCCAAGCACACATTAGCCACAGTGCCATGACCTTGGTCCTCGTGGTATACAGTGAGCTCTTCTTGGAGTTGATGGGCATTTCTTCTGTTCACTGATTCCTAGGGAAGGCGTTGGATGGTTTTGCCTGAGAGCCAGCTGACTCCTGGGGCTATCTGCATCCTAATGGAGCATTTGCGTGTCTTCAGGATAGAACAGGAGGAGGCTGCTGAGGTGCTCTTTCGCATGCCAGCCACAAGTGGTCTTTCCAGGGAGGGGTCTGCCACAGGCTCCGCACAATGGGCCCAGGTTTGGGGACCCCTGGGGTCAGGTTTGTTCTGTGCTAGCCATAGTAACGATGGTGTCTATGTCCTGCAATTCAAGCACAGGGGTGACACCCACATGAGAGTGGCTAGGGCCCCATTTAGGCTCAGTAGAAAACAAGTCCACAGACTGCAGGTGGGTCAGGAATGTGCCACCTGGAAGGAGCACTTAGTAGATTCAGCGCTGAGCTGGGGTGTCTATAGTCAGGGCTCCAGGAGTCAGCAAGAGTCAGTGCTCCCAGGGGGGTGGGAGAGCCAGGAGGTGGCCTGGTATGGAAAGGAAAGGAGGGGTCAGGGTACAACGAATGAGGATTACACCTACGGGAATTCAAGGATGGGCGGCTGGGCAGGTCACGGACGGCGCTGGCTGGCTGCCCTTGGCTTTCACTGTACTCCTTGACCACGCCATTAACTGGTTCACATGCCTTCCAGCCGGATGCCAGTTCTTGGTGGGGTGTTTCTCCTCAGCCCCAGACATCCTCTGCGCAGCACGGCATCATGCCCTGACTGCTTAGGGAAACCGTGTGAGGCTCTGCACGTTTCTTCCTCACTGAGAGCCCTCGGGGATTCCGCACCCAAGTGTCCGGCACTAGCATGCAGGAAAGGGCCCGCCTCCAGGCTCAGCCCGCAGTGCTCGCCCGGACTCTGCAACGCCCTCGCCAGCTCATCTGCTGCCCCACCTCATCCCAACGTGCACTAAGTCTGACTGCGACCCCCAAGCCGTCATCTGTGCTCACCTGGCTGTGTGAGTGTCAGGGTCATTTGAGTCCAGGTACAAACTTTGGGGCCGTCCCAATGCCTCCTTGACTCCAGCTTCCCCCTTCTGCTCGTCCTTACAAACCTTTGGACTCCTGCCTTTTCCTCCTCTTCCTTGGCTGCCCCAGCCTCCAGCCTGCACCCTCCTACAGCAAGCCCCTCTCCGGCACCAGGCCCCACCCTCTGCAATCCTCTCTGTGCTCCAAGCTCATCTCTCATCTGCCCTGCCTCCCGGGAACAGGGACGTGTCCCTCCAGAGAACGCAGAGAGTTTTCTTTTAAGCAATTCCAAACTTTCTTGTCTGACACTCGAAAACCCAGTGTACATGGGCCGAGTGGACCATTCCCCAACCTTCCAGGTAGGAGGGGCATGTACACCATGGGCCAGAGTCCCCCCCAAATGGAACCACAATCTGTAAGCAATTCCAAACTTTCTTGTCTGACACTCGAAAACCCAGTGTACATGGGCCGAGTGGACTATTCCCCAACCTTCCAGGTAGGAGGGGCATGTACACCACGGGCCAGAGTCCCCCCCAAATGGAACCACAATCTGCAGTCCTTCATTGCAAGGCATCGTTACTGAGCTGTCTGGCACACAGCAGGACCTCATCACGGTGAGGCCGAGGACAAACGTTGGTGGACCCTGCAGACATTTTTTCCTCACCCTTTATATCCCTTACTATTGTCCCCAAATATTTCTTCTGCCCTTCTTACATACCAATAGAATCTTTCGTGAGAAACTTCTAGATGTTATACTGTTGCATTTACCAGCTTCCCTTGAAGCTAGGTTTGGCCATGTGACTGATATCTGACCAAAGAAATATGAGCACAGTGCTGTCACCTGGACAGAGCATGGGCACAGTGCTGTCACCTGGATGGGCCATGGGCATAGTGCTGTCACCTAGATGGAGACGTGGACAGTGCTGTCACCTGGATGGACCATGGGCATAGTGCTGTCACCTAGATGGAGACATGGGCACAGTGCTGTCACCTGGATGGACCATGGGCATAGTGCTGTCACCTAGATAGGGACATGGACAGTGCTGTCACCTGGATGGGACATAGGTGCAGTCCTGACACCTGGATGGGATATGGGCACAGTGATGTCATCTGGACAGGATAAGGACACACTGATATCATCTGAATGGGAAATGAGCACAGTGCTGTCATCTGGGTGGGAAATGGAAACAGTGCTCTCATATGGACAAGACATGGGACGGTGCTGTCACCTGGATAGGACATGGAAGCAGTGCTGTCACTCGGATGGGGACATGGGCACAGTGATGTCACCCAGATGGGACATGGACACAATGCTGTCACCTAGATGGGGACATGCACACAGTGCTATCACTTGGATAGGATATGAGCACAGTGCTGTCACCTAGATGGGAACACAGACAGAGTGCTGTCACCTGGACAGTACATGGGCACAGTGATGTCATCTGGATGGGACAAGGGTGCAGTGCTGTCACCTAGGTGGGGACATGGGCACAGTTCTGTCACCTAAGTGGGGACATGGTCAAAGTGCTGTCACCTGGACAGTACATGGGCTCAGTGATGTCATCTGGACAGGACATGGGTGCACTGATGTCATCTGGATGGGACATGGAAGCAGTGCTGTCACTTGGATGGGGACATGGGCTTGGTGCTGTCACCTGGGTGGGGTCATGGGCACAGTCCTGACACCTGGATGGGACATGGGACAGACAACTTGGGCCGTGAACCAAATCTCTAGGCTGCTGTGACTCAATACAGTACCACCAATGAGGTGGATTAGAATGACCAGAATTCATCCTCTTACAGTTCTGGCGGCCAAAAGTCCAATATCAGGGTGTCACCAGGGTTGGTTCCTCTGCAGGCTAGAGGCAGAATCTGCTGCAGCCGCTGCCTGGCCTTGGAGCTGGCCGGCAATCACAGCTCTGCTCCATCTTCCCACCAACGTCTCCCTGCGCCTCTGCATCTCCACATGGTGTCCTTTCCTCTGTCTCTCTTCTCCTCTTAAGGACACTGGATTAAGGGCCCACCCTCCTCCAGCCTGACCTCACCAATTGCATCTCTAATGACCTTGTTTCCAAATACATGCCACAGTCAGGACTTCAACGTACTTTCTGGGAGACCCACTCCAACCCACAACAGACTCTAGGAGGAAACTGCAGGTGACAAACCAATGAGAAGAGTGGGCTCCGGACACCAGGGGCCAGTGACACCAACCCTCACGGTCTTATAGGAGAGAGGAGCCAGCTCTGGTCCTGCCCAGGGCCCCCTCTGCTGCAGCAGCTGCACCTCCATTGCACCTGTCCATGCCACTCTGGGGCCGGCATGCGGGCTCGCACTGGTGGCTGAGACCCGGTCACAGAGTCACTGAAATGAGTCACCTGAAACGAGGTTAGTAGGGTGGGCCCTGATCCCATAGGGCTGGTGTCCTTGTAAGAAGAGGAGATCAGAACACAGACACGCACAGAGGGATGACCACGTGAGGACACAGGGAGAAGACGCCATCCACAAACCAAGGAGAGAGGCCTCAGAAGGGACCAACCCTGTGACACCTGGATTTCGGACTTCCAGCCTCCAGAACTGAGGGACTATAAATCTCCCTTGTCTGTAGTATTTGCTGCGTCTGCCCTGCAGACTCAGACAGCTGAGATCTGGATGATGGGAGAGAAGCAGTGGCCGTGCCCGCATTCTGCAGGTGGTGCAGGCCATGTGCTGCTGCAGCCCAGGCATGTTGTCACCCACCTGCCAGCTCAGCCTGCTGCTGGGTACTGGGCCAGTTGCATATGCAGTCCCTGGTGAGGGGGCCAGCTCACCCTGGGTGTTCCCACATCCTCAGGTCGGAGGTGAGCGCTTATTTCCCGGGGCTGCCATAACAAGTTAAACAAACAAGAGTGAGACAGCTCTCACACCTCTGGAGACTAGAAGTCCAGATCAAGGTGGCGGCAGGGCTGCACGCCCTCTGAAGGCTCTAGGGGAGGCTCCTTCCTGACGCTTTCCAGCTTCTTTTAGCTCCAGGCATTCCTTGGCTTGTGGCCGCATCACTCTGATCTCTGCCTCTGTCTTCACGTGGCCGTCTACCCTGAATGTCTATGTCTCTGTGTCTAAACGTCCCTGTTATCATAAGGATACCAGTTGTTGGATTAGGGCACAGCCTACTCCAGTTTGACCTCATATTTATTTGATTATATCTGTGAAGACCCTTTGTCCAGATGAGGCCACATTCACAAATTCCAGGTAGACATGACTTTGTGGGGACATTATTGAACCCTGTACAAAGTGGCAGGAGACAGACACATGCTCAGATGGTCCTCTCGGGCTCCCCTGTGTCCTCCTCATGTCCAGGTGGCCCTCACCCCTCTCCCACTGCCTGCCCATATTCTCTCTTGACCACCTGCCCTGCAGGAGGTCTGACCCCTTCGAACAAAGCCCCCATTCTTTGGCCATCGGGTGTCCTGCTGCTCTGATGGCATCCTGACTGGTGTGATTTATCTCCCAAAGTGGAGACTGAACGAGATGCTCTATCCCAAGAGGAAATGGCATGGAGAGACCAGCTTGCTGTTGCCGGGCGCACGGTTTTACATGTGACTGTCCCACGTCCATTTCCCTGGCGTTTGCATGGACCCAGGTGCAAATCCCAGCCTGAAGTTGCTCCGCAGTGTGTTCCCCGTTTGCAGGGATGCTGCAGCGCCCCTCGCCATGCCCTGTGCCTTCTGCAGGGAAGCTTCGCCCTGCTCACGTCAAGAGGAGTGGTCTGCTTTCTCTCCCCTGGAATCTGGGGATCGCTCTGTGACTTTAAAGGCTAAGTTCTAAGGAGCTGTAGGCTTTTGTTCCTGTGAGAAGCCAGCCCCATGTGCGGTGTCCCACTATCGGGAGATGACCACACTGTGAGGTGCCCACGCCAGCCGTGTGGAGAGAGAAGCACCAGGCTTGTGGGTCAAGGCTGCTCGGACCTTCCGGCAGAGCCGAGCTGCAGCAGGATGTGGCCGGGGGACCGAGCCTGGCTGAACGCATGGGCAAAAGCCCACCCAGTCCAGCCTGGCCCTGATCCCTGGCCTGCAGTGTCGTGAGAGATAAGAGGCAGTGTTGAAGGCGCCTGGTCTTGGGGTGGCCGGTCATGCCGCGACGGGTAACTGCAGGACCGGCCGGCCCTGTGCTGTCCTCCACTTCTCCCAGCCACACTCTTCTGCTCCAGAAAGTTCCCCTGGGAATCCCGAGCACACTGGTGGGAACCAAACTCATTACCTGGAGTCCCAGGGACAGGAGACTGGGGGTGGGCCTCATGTTCCACGGAAACAGGAGAGAGTCGGTGCCGCAGAACTTCTGGGGAGCTTTGTGTGTGGCCTGTGGGGCCTCGCTGCATGGCCATGAGGCTGATGGGGCCCAGAGACACCAGCGGACCGAGGTCGGAGAGGAAAGGGACTCCCTCCCGAGTCAGACGTGAGCCTGGGATAGGCTCCCCAGTGCAGTGAAGAGGTGGGTCCCCTGAAGCCATCCGTTAAGTCACAGGAGACCCCCGGGCTTGGCCACTCAACAACTCTGCTCCTGGGAGGATTCCCAGCACCGTCTTTGGGCTCTGCTCAAATCAACCACCCTCCAAGGATTGTCCAGACCCTATGGAAGCCCGGCTGCCCAGCGGAGAGATGCGTGAGCCCTCTGGGGGCCCAGCTGTTGGTGGCACTGGTGCTGGCGTGGGCACAGGGCAATGGGAGATGGAGGTGGGAGCCCCCGGGTGCCAGCTGTGGACTGTTTGTCCAGCCCGAGTTCCCAGCATGGCAAGCAGGCCGGTGAGCCCTCACCCGCTCACCGCCAGAGCTGGGAAGGGGCAGGACCAAGCCACCCGCTGCTGCAGGCCCAGGGCTGACCCATGCTGACGGCACCAACGGGGCTGCAGAAGGGGGGACTCGGGCTCATCCTCAAGCCAGCCGACACGTGGCTTCTGCCCATCTGTGACCCCTGGCCTCTGGGTGCTGGGATTTGAGGGAGCCAAGTGTACCTGAGGGTCTCAGCCCATCTTCCCAGGTCTGGAAGTTCCATGAGGTCGATTGTCGCTGTCAGCACTTTCAGGATGTCCGGACATGGTGTCCCCGCCTGGCCCTCTACACAGTACACTACCGGCTCCTGGCCTCTTGGGTCCTTACCCGCAGCCCTCTTGCCAGCCTCTGTGGCCCCTGACTGCTCCCTGGATTCCTGCCCCCCTGACCTCCGCCCACCCCTCCTGCAGGCTGTGCCCTCTGCCCCCTCCTGCTCCAGCGGCCCTGCATAGACCGGGCATCCAGGGCCTGTGGCTTCAACCATGACTTCTGGGCCACAGACAGTCACCATCTGCCATGAGCCCGGAATGCTCCCTCAAGGACCTCATTTTCGCGGGTCCTCACGGGTTTGGGGGCTGTCTGCCAGGATGACCCACGGTTGCCTCTTCCTGCTTCCAAGCTATCCTCGCCCAGGCCCTGATTTCTGGCTGTCTGTCTTTCCTTCATGATGTTTCTCTCTCATTCTCCTGTCACGGGTCTTAGAGGGCCCTGCAGGAGACACCTCCTCCCGCCTGGACCCCCACGTCCCCCAACCTTCCCGACCCCCAGCTTTCTTCAATGGCTCCTTGCTCCCCCCGCTCGGGCTGACACTGACCTCCGCAAGATAGTCCTGATGCAGCCCAGGGTCCTGCAAGCTGCTCCCAACTGCTCGTT
Source organism: Galeopterus variegatus (assembly GCF_000696425.1). Taxonomy (NCBI): domain Eukaryota; kingdom Metazoa; phylum Chordata; class Mammalia; order Dermoptera; family Cynocephalidae; genus Galeopterus; species Galeopterus variegatus. The sequence goes on along the minus strand of NW_007727844.1, from coordinate 225,946 downwards.
TCCCCCCAAACATACACCCTGCCCCCGAGGGGGCGACTAGAAGAGGGTCGGGAGATGGGGAAACAGGACAGCGGGAGAGGACAGGTCCCGGGACACGGGGAGGGCACATGACAGAGCAGACACTTGAGGAGGGGACGCAGGAGCACCAGGACCGGGGCAGAGCAGCCGGGAAGGGCTACTGACGAGGTGGGATTTTAAGCTCCTGGCCACGGGGCTCATTCACAGCAGGAGCTTAAGAAACGTTAGTTGAACGAATGAAAGTGAACGAAGATGGACCGATGCTTCAAGAAAGAAAAAGAATATGGCCCAGCGTTTTCAAGGCACAGAGACGCCTTCCCGGTTTGGATGTGAGGGGGAACGAGGGCCTCCTTCCTCCAGCCACGTCGATTGTTCCTGGCCCCTTCTAGAATCATCTGGAAGTTAATCCTTTAGAAAACAAATATTTCAGACATCGCAACGACACAGGCCCTCCAAGTGGGAGCTGAGCAGATGGGCCAGAGGCCTGGAAGCTGTCCCACACGCCCAGATGCTTAAGCCCCCCAAACCCCCTCAGTAACGTCCGTGGGGGACGCAGACCTCGGCCAGGAAAGTGTCAGAGCCGCCGGCCACCTGCCTGGGCCCCCGCTCCTGGGCCCTGTCCATAAGCCTTGGCAGCTCCCAGCACGGACAGGACATTCCTGAGGGCTGAGGCTGCACATCGGGGGGTTTGGAGTGGGAAAGGCTGGAAGAAAGACCACAGGCCCCTCCCGGCTGAGCCTCTCGCTGCCTCCCCCTCCTCCTTACCCTTTGGGGCTGGCCAGGAAAAGGGGTGTTTGACTTTGTTTCCCTTCCTGCACTCTGTGTCAGCTGGCCTGTCTGGTCTTTACGCTGAGGTCCCTTTCTGCTGAATGTCCATGACGCACAGGGCCCACTTCGGGGTGGCCACTGCAGACTGCCCTCGGAGCCCTGGAGCTGCGTCAAGGTGGCTTCCAGTGGTGGGGTCACCTCCTGCTCCCCTTCTCCCCCCACCTCCTGCTCCCCTTCTCCCCCCACCTCCCCCAGGTCCTGGGACGGGCTGCCTGTGGCACCAGACCATTCCCAGCAGAGTCTTCCCTCCCACCCAGACCTAAGCTCCCCGAGGACAGAGACTCCTCAGCAGCAGAGCCGGGCCCTGTCTGGGATGCGGTGCTGTGGGAGCCCCACGGCTGTGGCCGAGAGCATTTAGGAGCCCTGAGCAAGGTCAGCTCCCCCTGCAAAGACCAGGAAGCTGTCCTCGTGGGGATAGGGGAAGGGCAGGAGGGACAGAGGAGGACAAGGGCTTGGAGGTGAAAGGTGGCCACTGAGGGCCAGCGAGGACCAGGCTTTGAGGACATGTCCTCCAGCCCCCGTGCATGGTGTGCAGCCCGTGAAGCATGAGCAGAAGTGACTGAGCCACTTCTGGGTGTGGCCCGTGAAAGTCTCCAGAATGGTCCTCCACTCTCTCTGTGTCCCCTCCACCCCAGCATGAAGGACAGGATTTCCAGCAGCCTTGGCAGTGCAGAGCCACAAGTCAGCAGGAGCCTGGGTTCCTGATGGTGACTGTACCCCGCTGTCTCAGCTGTGAACATAGTGGGGCAGGAGGGCAGTGGACACCTCTCCAAACGGGAACTGAGAACCCTGCACGGGGTGCCAGGGGGCTGGGGCAAGGTCCGCTCTGCCCAGCATGTGTGGTCTCGAGGACAAATTGCTTCCTCTCTCCTGACCTGGCATCTCTGTCCTTACATGGGGTGGGGCGGAGCTGTGTCTGAGCACATCTGAGGCCTTCCAGCACTCGGTGCTGCAGGCACACACGGTGGTGTGGGGGCATCCTCAGACTAAACATGGGGGAAAAGCCCCAGCATGGACGGGGCTGGGAAGGCAGGGCAGATGTGGGGAGGACCACGTGGTGTGCTCACTGTCCTTATGGCCCTATCTGTCCGGGGTGCAGCAAGCTCTCAGGAGGAGACCCCGTCAACCTGGACCTTGGGTTGCCCCGGCCGAGACCCTCCGACTACTGAGTTAGGGCAGCTAGGAAGAGAGGGGGTACAGGAAAGTGCTCAAGTGGGGGGCCTGGGGAGGGGGCTTGTGGTGCATGGAGCCAACAGTCTCTGTCTCAAGGAACACCCAGCCCTGTCCTCTATCTCACCCCTCAGGCTGCATATTTCCAGAAAGAAATCATTTCCATTCCGGGGGCTCCACAGAGGTGGAGTTTTCCATCTGGGCTGTGCCGATGAGCCGTTCCGAGAGAGCCTCTGTGTTCACTCACTCCCCTGCTCGCCGCCCCACGTTGGGAGGCAGAGATGGGGGTGCCTAGGGCTGGTGCTGGGGAGCCCCTAGAACTAGGGGGCAGCCCCTCAGCGCCCCACGTTGGGAGGCAGAGATGGGGGTGCCTAGGGCTGGTGCTGGGGAGCCCCTAGAACTCGGGGGCAGCCCCTCAGCTCCTGTCCCTTCCCCCGCAGGTCCCCACCTGGCCCATGGCGTGACTGTGAGTCAGGGGTCTGGATCCCCCGAGGCTGGCAGGATCCAAGTGGACGGGCCACGTCTCTGCACGTGCAGTCCCACACCCCCCGCCCCCCGCCCCGGCCCTCTCCTGGGTCCGCTCTCATCCGGCTCTGGCTAGGCCCTTTCCCACACTGTGGCGTCCAGCCGCTCAGCTCGGCTCCATCTCCAACGTTCCAGGCTTGGCCTCCCACTCAGTCCCCAGGGCCCCTCCCCCCGCCCCTGGGCCTCATTCTCAGGCGGGGAGAGGATGCAGCACAGCCCCCGCCTCCCTGTTCTCAGGCCCAGCACGCCAGGGCCCCGGGCTTGGCTTTCCTGCCCTGGCACAGGTGACCAGCTGCCCCGCGGCAGCCCTGCCCCAGGCCCCGCAGCCGCGATCTGCCTCCCTTCCCCCCCCCCCCCCCCCCTCTAATAGACAAGTGTGATCAAGTCCCCCCCATTATTGTAAATCAGATGCTTCTTCTATGACTCTGGTGCACGCATTGTGGAGAGAGAGGACGTCTTTTTTTTTTTTTTCTGGACCTGTGCTGGTGCCTCTCCTTGTGTCAATGCAGTTGAGAGTCTGGCGTGCCATCTGCATGGTGGCTGTGACTGCTGCTGTAGAGAATAGCCATAGCAGCCATGGCAATTGTGGTGGCTGTGGTCAGCTACTCTCTCCCCCCCCCGGCACGCCCGAGCTCCCCAGTTCCCAGCCATCTGCAGATGTCCCTCTTTCCTGCGTCCCTGCTGTAGCCCTCTCCTCTCTTTTATGGTGATACTTGAAGTGATGACTGTTAGGAGCTGAGTTCTGTCCCCAACATTCCCACGCTGGAGTCCTAACCTCCAGTACCTCAGAATATGACTGAATTTGAAGGTAGGGTCTTTGAAGAGGTGACTGAGGTAAATGAGCCTTCAGGGTGGGCCCAAGTCCCGTATGACTGTGTCCTCCTAAGAGGAGATGAGGGCACAGACACATGCAGAGAGACGACATGTGAGGACACAGGGAGAAGACGCTGTCTGCCAGCCAAGGACAGAGGCCTTGGCAGGAACCACCATGTGGCCCCTGGATGTGGGACAGTAAATGTCTGCTGCGTGAGCCGCCCGGTCTGTGGTGCTCTGCCACGGCAGCCCGAGCTAACAAAAACAGCAACACCCCCACTCTGCCCCGGCTTCCCTGCCACCTCTTGGCCTCCCTACTCCATTTTCTTGGCACATCACCCCTCTTCACAGGACTCACCTCTCTGTGGGCACACCTGCCCTCCAGAGTGGCCAGTGTGCCCCTTGGCTTCTCAGGGCCTCTCTGTGCTCAGAGGCCTGCACAGTCCCCAGGCCTCCCAGGCTCAGCACCTCACGCCTGCCTCTGGGCTCCCCTGCTCTTGGGTGCAGGGTGCCTCAGGGCCACCTCACCTGGGCCCTGCTTTGGCCCTAGCTGGCATGGATGGACGCCATCTTTAGAGCTGAAGCCCTTGGAAGGGTCAGGTGTGTGTGCAGGCGAGGCCCCTGAGGCCACAGTCCAGTAGCGAGTAGGGGAACAGAGCCGGGATTTAGGTGTGAGCAGTGGGACAGGAGGCCCGAGCCATGTCAGCCCAGGGCTGGGACTGGAGCTGACCTCAGATTCTGTGTCACTATCTGTACAGGTGGGACAACCCCTCCAGAACTGATGTCAACACCCGGCCCATCCCCAGGATGGAGGGCCCCTGCCAGCCCTGAGCCCTTCTGCTCCCCCCTCGGATCTGGGGACTGGCCCGAGTCTGAGGCCACGTGCTGGCTGGGACCAGCTCCACGCAGCTCTGGGAGGAGCCCCTTCCCCTCTGGCCTTGGTTCCACTCGAGCACCCAAGGGTGTGGACAGGGCCTGGAGCACAGGGCTTGGGGTGGAGGAGGCTGCGTCAATGGGGTCGACACAGTCACGACACTCGCTCACGCAGCGGCCCCCAGCCCCACCCCACTGAGGCCCCAGGACTAGCAGAACCGATGGTCCCCCAGCTTCCCTTGCTCCTCATGTTTCTCAAAGGACTGCCACTGCCCCTACAGCCACCCCATCCCCGCCAGACCACAGACCACCCCTGTGGCCCCCTTGCCACAGCTCCAGCAAGGGTGGGTGCATGCTCGAAACAGATCACGTGGGGCTCCGGGGGCGCTGGGCTGCTGGTGTCCCCCGGCCGCTGTGAGCCTAGGCTTCCACAGGGCCGTGGCCATGCTCCCTGCAGGCGCAGCTCCTCGTTCCTCCTGGGGCCTCTGGTGTGCGGAGCCGGGGAGGGGGCGGCTGCCCCTCGTCCTGTCCTCTCTGCCCGACAGGGGCGGCCTGGGAGGTGGATGACAGTCTGTGGTGTGAGGGCCTCCAGGGAGCAGCCCCTGTGCAGAAGGGCCCACCTATTAGGTCGCAAGGGCCTTACTGTGCCGTGGAACCCTGGGACCAACACAACCAGCGCCTGAGCCATCCGCAGCACCCCCAGGGGACGTCCCTCTGAGCACTTTGGAGCCCCCTTCAGGGCCCTGTGCTGGGCCGGCTCTGCCTGGCCCTGAAAACCTCCGCCCACCACGCTCTCTGGTCATCGAAGCCCCCATCTCCATGTGCCCTCTGGAACATGGCGGCCTTGTCCCCTCTGGGAGAGCTGGGTCCCTGATGGCCACCCTGGCCTCTCGGTCCTGCTTCCCTGACCACCCACCCCTCGCCCTGTTTCTCTTTCCTCGGGGACTTCCTCTGACTTTATTGTTTTAAGTTGGTTGGGCCCCGAGCCAGCTTATGTTTCAGCCGGGCCACCACCGCCCCTCAGGCGTCCCTCCTCCAGCCCTTTCCTGCCTTAGGCCCGGCCTGGGAGGGGCACTGGGGCTGGAGCCTCAAGGGCCCTTGGTGCCCCTCAGAGGCCTTAGGAAAATGAGAGGAGAGACGAGGACACGCTCTGTGCCCCCGGCGCCCCCTTCCCCTCCCACCACAAAACAAGGACATTATTTCTCACACTGTCCTCTGGGTCGCAAACAGCCGCTCTGGCTCCCCGCTGCGCCAGGCGGCGGGCACTCTTGGGTCTGCTTTGGGTGGCAGTGTGGGGTGGTGTTTTGCAAGCTCCGTTGCTTTTGCAAAAGCAGGGAGGGGGGCGGTGGCCCTGCCCCGGTGCTCCCTGTCCCTGCACTGCTGCAGGAGGCCCGGAGAGATAACACCCTGAGAAGTCCCTTCTCCCCTCAAGGGCAACCAGGCCGTGACATCTTTGAACTCAAGACATCTTTGACGTCTTCACCCCACGCCCAAACCGCCGCGCACTCCCAAGGCTCCGGGCGCTGGGCGTGGGGGGTGGGGGGCGCCACTCCCCAGCGGCGGGGTCTCTGAGCTGGGAACTGCCCCTTTCTGAGCTCCCCAACCCATCCAGCCTCCTCTCTGGACCTTCTGGACAGCTGAACCCTTCAGCTGGGGAAGGCCTGAGGTAGGGAAGGGCCTCCCTGCTTCTCTGCCACAGTTTCCTGCCTGTCCTGGGGCCCATCTGCAGACTGCCCTGCATGTCACCCCTGGGCCGGGCCTGCAGGGATGCCAGTGGGGCGCCCGGTCTGCTCGGCCACAGTCCTGAGCCAGGGCTTTCTCCCGGCCCTCGGTCATCCCACCGGCCTTGCCAGCACCCCCTGTGATGGTGGACAGACGGCCTGGCCTCCTCCTCAGGGCAGGCCCACTGACCACGCCCTCCCACTGCCACCTCTGGACACTGGGAGAGGATCCCTCTCGGCCCTCCCCAGGCTCCGTCTGGGGTTGGTCCCTCGGGGGGCAGAGACTCGGTCCATGCAATGCTGAGGACCTGTCGCCTCTGCTTCTGTGCATCTTGGCCTTCGGCCTCGCAGGGAACCCCACCTGCCCACCCGACCCAGCCCAGAAGCAGAGCGTCACGCAGGATGGGTTCACCCACAGGTTCACGCAGGATGGCACGCCGTGTCCACTGGGGGCTGGATTCAGAGGTTACAGGCTTTCTCTGGCTCCTCTCAGGGTTGGCCCGTCTGGGGGCTGGGACGTGGTGGGGGTCCTAGAGAAGTGGGGGCTGAGGCTGCACATGGCTGCAGTGCTCTCTGTCCCCTGCCCACGCCCCTTCCTGCTGACCCTCTCTCTTCCTCTCTGGGGTCTCCATTTTTCTCTTCTGTCCTTCCTAAAGTCTCTCAACTCCCATCCCGTCAGCCCACCATCTCCTCCTGTCCCACCCTGGCCAGGATATCTCTGGGGGTCCTCTAGGTGGCTGCCCCGTTCTCCCTGAGCATTTGTGCTGGCCTGGCATGGGGGCCACATCTCAGTGGGTTCTAGCCCTGCCCGGGTGGGCCTGGGTCCAAACCCCCCAGGCTGCCTTGAGTGGGGATTCAGGGCCAGGCTGTGGGCCTGGGCAGCCTTGGGCCCTGGTGGGTGGGCAGAGGCTGGGGGCAGGGCCACTAGGCCCAGGGACGCCAGCATGGCCCCCTTCCCCCACCCGTCCCCACCCGCCAGTCCAGCCTCTGCCAGGTTTCTGAGGGGCATTGTTATTAATATTATTTCAGCCGCTGCAAAAACACAGCCCTAAGCCCCTCGAGTGATTTATTTAGCGTGCGGCCTTATTGATTAGGCCAACTTTCCGCGGTGCGGGGGAGGCAGCGCCTCGGCCTCCAGGAATCTCTGGTCTGGGGGGCAGCCGCCCGCCGGGCGCCTCTGGGCAGACACTGAAGACTCGGCCCCTCCCGCCCCCGCCAGAGGCTCCCTTGTGAGAGAGGAGAGAGCCCCCCGCCCCCGGGGAGGCCCCAGTCGGGGAGCGAGGCAGCCTGGGCCGGCCCGAGCGGGGGAGGCAGCCTGCACCCTGGGGGAGGCCCTGGTTGGAGCCGCCCGCCGGGCGCCTCTGGGCAGACACTGAAGACTCGGCCCCTCCCGCCCCCGCCAGAGGCTCCCTTGTGAGAGAGGAGAGAGCCCCCCGCCCCCGGGGAGGCCCCAGTCGGGGAGCGAGGCAGCCTGGGCCGGCCCGAGTGGGGGAGGCAGCCTGCACCCTGGGGGAGGCCCTGGTTGGGGGCCGGGTAGGCAGCCCCTGTTGCGGGAAGTCCCGAGCAGAGGCCGTAGCAGGCCACCAAGCTGCTGAGGTTGGGCCAGCATGTGCCCCTGGCCTGTGGGCTGGTGCCCAGCAGGAGGCTGGCAGGGGGTCTGGTGGGCAGACAGGGTGAAGGGCCCTGGGCCTGGGAGGGCTCGGTCCCCCTGCCCGTTCCACCCTTTTGACATGCAGGGAGGTGGGATGCTGGCCTGTGAGGGTGCCTAGGGGCAGCCTAGGAGCCCTGAGTGACCTCTGTGCTTGCACCTTGGCAACCCCTGTGCCAGCCCTTCTTCCCTGTGTGCGTTCAGAGATGCCCGGGCGGCCCCAGTGCCTCTCCACGGCTCCTGGTCACAACACAGTCCCTGAGGAGAGTGGCCTCCCCTCCCTGCCCACGCCCCACAGAGGGCTGGGGGCTCTCACCTCCCCCTTTCTGGACCACGCAAAGGGAGGGTGAGGAGGGGCTGGCCGGAGGCCCGGAAGGGGAGCCGAGCAGAGGTCCAGGGCACGGCCAGAGCAGGCACCACGCCCCAGGCTGGCAGGGCCCCCTTCTCTCCAGCAATATTCGAAACATTTCTTTCCTCCCTCAATTCCTGGGGGTCACCTTGATCACAGACTCCAGAAGCATCTGGCCTGGCTTCCTTGGGCCACTGAGATCCCACCTGGGGCCACCAGCCACCACTGGGATGTCAAGCCTCAGCCAGCCACCAAGGTGAAGCTCCCTGCCTGTCCCTCCAGGAGATGTTACTGGGTCCCCCACAGCCCCCAACCCTCTGAGGCCACTGGGAGGCTCCCCAGCCCCCCACGGCCCCCTGAGCCCAAAGAAGCAAGGGTTACTGGGTAGTCAAGAGGTTGGAGGATCCCATCAGGGTTGGAGAGAGGGGCTTGAAAGGCCAGTTCCAGCCCCTGCTCTCATCTGGGTTGCAGGTTGATGGGGCCATGGAGACCTGAGGGGTGCAGGGCAGGGCTGGGCTTGGGCTGCACCTCTCTTCCGGATGCACATGGGGACAGGGAGGGTTACAGGCAGGGGAGGCAGAAGAGAGACCAGGCAATGTGGGTGGGGCAGGCATCCCAGAGTCGGCAGGCCTGGGTGGCCTGGACCCACCCATGTATGTGGAAGGGGGCTCAGAAGAGGGGACCCCTCTGGGATACAGCCCAGCCCCAGGGTCCCAGTCCCTTAACACCCACCTCTGCTCCAAAAAGTCCAGGCACATTGGCCTACCTGGGTCCCCTTGTCACCCTCCACCCAGGTACAAGTCACGGGGGCCCAGCCCTGCCGCAATGTCCACCCACTGCCCCAGCCCCCAGGCCTACCTGGGTCCCCTTGTCACCCTCCACCCAGGTACAAGTCACGGGGGCCCAGCCCTGCCTCAATGTCCACCCACTGCCCCAGCCCCCAGAAGTGGGCCCAGCTGGGTGGACGGTGCCAGAGGTGAGCACGCCACACTGCCCCAGCGCCTGCGCTCTCCAGCTGGGAGGCAGCTGGGCTCCAGCTCCCACACGCTCGAGTCTTTTCTCCCTTCCCTTTTTATGACTAATAAAAGGGACTGTAAACCCTGTGTGTGTACAAAGTGCACCCTATAAATGGCTCCTGGTAATAATGACATTTGCAGTGGTGCCCCTCGGCCAGGCGTGCTCAGGGAGAGGGGGAGCCTGCCCCGCACACTTGCAGCATCTAGCCCACCCAGGGACAAGGGGCAGGTACTGGCAGGGCTGGAGCAGGAGGGGCCCAGAGAGAGGAAAGCATAGGAGCCCTCTGTGCAAAGGCTGCCCGTCTCCCACCGTCTCACCCCCTTACACAGACCCCTTCGAACACACGGCACTTGGTTCTGGATGCCTGTGGCTCCTTGTGGCCGCCCTGCTGAGGATGTGTGAGGCGGGACTGAGGTTCTTTCACTGATCCCCTCTATATGGTATGCCCTTGAGCCCCGGGACTCAGTTTCCCCATCTGACTCAGGCATCACACTGAGTCTTAGAGCTTACAGTGGGGAGGGGTGTCCAGCCTGCAGGAGCCAAGGAAAGCCCAGCCTGTGTCCCCTTCCTCACTGGGCCTAAAAGGTGCAGGCAGTCATGGCCTGTGCCCTCTCCCACAAGCCACCAAGCCAGGGCAGGGGAGAGGGTGTCAGGCCCCAGGGCCAGCGGCGTGGGAGGTGGGAGGCTCAGGCTGGGTCATGAGCCGTGACCGTCTCCTCAGCAAAGCCCCCACAGGAAGGCTTTGGGGATTAAGCCTTGTTTTCCCTTCTCTCTCTCACATGCTCCATCTCGCAGAAGGTCGCCTCGGAGGACACTGATCACCTTTTAAGGTTAATTTCCTATTAAGATTCTTCTGTTCGAAGAGCGCCCGCCCGATGGAATGTGCTGTTACCTAATCCCACCCAGCCAAGCCAGCAGGCGCCGGCCTCGAACGGTGAGTGGCAGGTGGAGGGACCCGCCTGGGGCAGGAACCTCACGTGAGACTCTTATGGAGCCTTCTGTCTCCTGATCTATCAGAGGAGGGGCAGAAGGCCTCTGGCGAGTCAGAGCTCCTGTCCTTGTTGATACAGAATTGAATATTTTCCTCTCAATAACATTCTTGGGAAAAATTGCCAATTTCTGTTTTTCAGGAACATCACCTTCCATGGAATGGCCCAGATCCTGAGCCCTTCCGTAAAAATGGAAATTACGGTTTTGAAATGCAGCCCCAGCACGGGGATGTGTGGGATGCTTTACCAGGGGCTCTGAAGGAGGAAAAAATGCTTTGATTTGTAGTGTTTGCCAATTACCGTGGTGTAAATATTCCCATCATGGTTGATTTTCAAGCTGCTGTGATATCACAAGTGAACTTGAAGTGGAGAACACGTTCTCAGCGAGATATTGTGGCCCTGCTGCCTTCCCACGGGTCACAGCTCTCAAGGGGCAATGCCAGTCCTGGGTCCCTCGCCCCTCCCTGGCCACCCCTGCCTGCTGCCTTTCCTGAGCGGGCCCCTCCCAGCCCCTCTCCCCACCTGGTCGCCTGACGGACCGAGTCCAAACCAGGAAAGGCAGGAACGGTTTTTCCAACACTTCTTTGCTCCACTCAACCTCCACGGGCAGGATCCCAGACCCTCAGACCCAGGGCTGTTATGGAGTTGGCCAGGCTGGGGGCTCCCTGAGTCACCCACGGGCGTTTGGGGGCTCTGTCTGCTTGGCCACCATGTCCGTCAGGGCAATGGTGTGCGGGCTGCTGTCTGCCACCTGCCTCATGCCCTCTGACTACCCACACGGCTTCCAGCTTCAGGGAGCCCAGAAGGGACTGGGATCTGGTGGGGGCTCACAGAAATCAGACAGACGCCGCTAGCCCCGCGGAGCTGAAGCCAGTGTTGCGTTCTTCAGCCTCGGCTTCAAGGCAGACCGCGTCGATGGGGCCTGGGGGGCTCCGGGGGAGTCCTGGGGGTCTGGGGTCAGCCCGTCTTTGCCTCCCCTCTGTGCCTAGCGCAGCCGACATGTTGACGGCACATGGGAGTTCTGGCGGGACAGAGGCGTCGGGTCTGTGTGCACGGTGGCGGGTGCTGGGCACTGCCTCGGGAGGGGGAAGGGGCAGGGCCAACACCCCCTGGCAGCATCCCGGCTCGGCTCCAGCGGCCCTTCCTCTCTTTCCTGCATCGCCGCACATCCGGCTTTCAGCACCTCACACCTGGGCTGTTGCAGCAGCCTCCCCTCCCACCGCCCTGGCTCTGGGCTGTGCACACAGTAGGTACCCTCTGCACACACCAGCGCTCTTCACAGATGGGACCTTGAGATGGGAGTGGCTAGGGAGACCCCAGGATGGCACCCCCACCCCATCTGCTGTCCGTTGCTCTCAATTCCTCCGTGGACAATGCCAGAGTACCTGCTCCACAGTGAGGGGCAGCAGCTCACCTCGGGACAGAAGGCCTTTCCTGCAGCCACCCCCAAGTTGAGTGGGCTGTCCCATGCCTAGGCCCTGCCATGCTGGGACTCAGCTTTGAGGCCTGTGACCTGGAGACTGGTAGAGACCTTTGGGCTGTCCTAGGTGATTAGCTCCACTGTGGGATGGGACCCTGGGGAAGAGGGCCAGGGTGGGGGAGCCTAGGTCTCCGGAGGCTGCAGGACAGAGTCGGGACCCCGGCTGCAGCACATCCTTCCAGACGAGGGTGAGAAAGCGCAGCAGGCCCAGGGCCAAGCCAAGGGCCGAGGCTCTTCTGCCCCTGTTTCCTCAAGACAGCCAGCTTGTTTGTGAGTCATTGTGTGGGCTTGTGGGTCAGGCCTCAGGCACAGGTTCAAAAGGCCAGACCTGAGAGATCAGTCCCCACCGGTCAATCCAGGCCTGTCCTCAGGGAGCAGGCAGAAGCACCTACCTCCAACAGTACCGTGCAAGGGGACCTCCTCCAGCAGGCCTTCGCCACCCAGCCTGGAGCGCCAGCCACGTGCAGCTCTGGTGCCCCCAAACATGGCTCGTTCTCCTTCCATTCAACGTCAATGGCTGGAGGCAGCTGGAGGCCATCCCACTGGACTGTGCAGACCAGAAGTGGAGTACGACAAAGCGGTCCACACGGGCTGTTCTGCTCTGTGGTCAGGGTGGCCAGGTAGCAAGCGGGATGCCCAGTTAAGTCTGGACTGCAGGTAAACGAGGAATTGTTTTTGGTATGAGTATGTGCCATGCAATATTTGGGACACTACTGGGCTTCTGCTTGTAAAGCTTGTACGATTATGTGCTCTTTCTCTGAAATTCACACTTTACCAGGCATTCTGTGCCGACACTGGCAAATTTGCCGCCCTGCAGGTGACAGTTGGTCCACCAGCAGCAAGACGGCGTGTCTTGACTCATCATGTGGTGGGCAGTCCTTGAAGTGGGCAGGGAGGCCCCCAGTGGGGCCTCTGGTGGTCTCCAGGACAAGAGGACAAAGATAGTGTCAGCCGGACACACAAGCACACAGAGGACAGGGGTCCTGTCTGCTCAGGCCACCCTCAGGCCCGTACCATGCCTGCTTCCCCAGAAAGGGTGTGGATGCCCAGGGCCCTGCCGTCTGAGCACACCGTCATGGGCCAGGCAGCCAGCGGGGATGGGTCCTGCCCTGGCCTGTGCCCCACCTCCACCTGCCTTCTGTGCTTCCTGTAGGCCTCTGAAGCGTGGCCAGTACACATGGGTCTGCGTCCCCCTGTACTGCTGCATACAAGGCCCTGCTTGGGGGTCCCTGGAGTCCGTGAAGGTCCTCGCTCTTTCCTGGGGTGGGCCGGCCAGGAGAGAGGACTCTGGGCGCCAGCACCAGTGAGCTCCTGAATGGGAGCCAAGTTCTGGTCTGGTCCCATCTTCCGTAACCGCCCTGCGCCCCAGGTCCTTAGGCCCTGGGGAGGGTGTTCCTCTGCTGTCACCCCTTCTCCAGGTAGAAGCCACGTAGGAGTGCTGAATGACTCACCCTCCACGGTCTGAGGCCCCCTACACACCTCCCCAATTTGTCTGAGCGGTTCTCGGGAGTGTGCCGAGACGTGTGGAGCAGGAGTCAGGGAGGCTGCAGACTCTAAATATTTATTCCTCTGCCTCTGTGCTTGCGAGGGCCAGATGTCTGGAAAGAGCATCCAGGTGCGTCCGTGCACCCATGCCAGGGAGCCTCCAAGCAGACAGGGGCAGATGGTGGGCCACCCACCTGTGACCCTCTCCCCACGTGCCACGTGCCACAGGGACCCCAGTGGTAGAGGACGATGCGCTGCTCTTTCAGAATCAAAGCCCCCTGCTAGGGGCTAGCCTGGGGCCAGGGCTAAGGCCAGACACAGCTGGGTCACCCCGACCCGGCCAGGGAATGGAAGGGGACCCTGTGAGGGTCCCCAGCACTCTGCTTCCCCTGGCGTAGTAGGAACCCATCAAGCATTCCAGGTGCTGAGGGGCCTGAGAGGGGCAAGTGCGATCGACCCGGCCAGGGAATGGAAGGGGACCCTGTGAGGGTCCCCAGCACTCTGCTTCCCCTGGCACAGTAGGAACCCATCAAGCATTCCAGGTGCTGAGGGGCCTGAGAGGGGCAAGTGCGACATGGGACGCCAAGGCCACCGACCACCCGACTTCCCAGTGCCATCCTCGGCCTGGATGACTTCAGGGCCTTGGCCTGGTGGGCTGGCTGATGGGTGGCCCCTGGCTGCAGTTTGCCACCTCCACCCTCATCTTGGACACCTCCTGACACTTGGGCCCTAGAGGAGCCTGCCACCTGCCCACCCCCCAGCCCCTGCCTGGCCGTCTGGCCAGAGGGGAGGTGTGCCTGTGCTCTCCTGGCCTGGTGTGGGGACGGACTCCGGGGCCTTGCTGTCTGAAGGTCCCCCTGTGATTTGCAAATGTAGATCGTGTTCGGTTACATTTAATAGAAGAGAGGGGAATTTCTTCTGAAACCACCACGTTGGCCCCAAACCAAGTGTGGGAAAGCGAGAAGATCAATCTTTCCCCTTTTAAAACAAATTCTCTTTTTTCAAAGGGAAAAATTCCAGGCTCCATCTTTCCTTATGTGCTTTCCAGACAAGGACTCCCCCCACTAGGCTGGGTACCCCAGGCTGGGCTGCCAGCACTAGCAGGCAGGCGCCACGTACCTCCACCAGCACCTACCCAGGGCCTCCCGCCTTTTCCCTGCAAGTCACTCTGGGGCCATGAGCCAAGGCTGTGCCCCAGAAACTGCCCCCAAGGAAAAGGGAGTCTGTGGGGCTGGAGCTGGCACCGCCTGCTGCTCATCGTCCCCTCCCGGGTTTCCGCAGGAGCCTGTGGGTGGGGGCAGGTTTCCAGCAGCCTTGGAGAGAGGGGCCGGAGAGGAGCTTCGGCTGGCTGGGCAGAGACCTCCTTGGAGGAGGGGAGGGCTCCCCACAAGGTGCTCAGCTCGGACCCACGGCCCTGCAGGTCGGCTCTCAGACCCAGGGATTCCGTCCTCCTCCACCTCCATCTCCTTTCCCAGGTCTCCCTGCTCCAATGCCCTGACCCCTGTTCCTGGACCCCCTGCTGCATGAGGCGCCGTGCGTCCTGCGGGCTCCTGTTGAATGGCATAAACCACTGTAAAGGGCACATGTTTCCCCAGCAAAAGAAAGGAAACAAAAGACTTCTCTCAACCGACAGCCAGGCCAGTGTAACCAGTGCATTTGGGGGGCACGTGTGCGGGGTCCCACCCATGCCAGCCCCATCCCCTAGCGGGATTCCCTGGGCACAGGGCATGCTCGAGGCTGCTGGTTAGCTCATTTGCTCCGTGAAGCTCTGTCGCCCCTGCCCTCCCTGCCAGCTCTCGCCACCCAGATGGGCACACACCAGCACACCACTATGGGGAACCCCGTGAGAAACCCCAGGGACACCTCCAGTGTTCTCTTCCCTCCCCGTGCCAACGTCCTGATCCCTGGCTTCTTGGGGACCACTTCTCCACCTCCAGGTGGATGCTAAAGAGGGAGGACACTGGAAAGGGGCTTGTTGGCTGACTGGTCAGTGGCCAGGGGTGGAGACTGCCAGGTGGGGCCCGCCCTCTCCTGACAGAGCGGCCTCATGAGGAGCATGGGCTCCAGCAGCTCAGCCCGCACCCCGGCCCGGAAGCCTGGCTGGCAGGTGGCCCTGAGAAGGTCTCCCTGCTAGGGGGGAATGGTGGCCACAACTGCCACCACTGCCACCTCATTGGGCCGGCCCACCAAGGACAAGCGGACAGTGGGGAGTCAGCCTGTTCATGGCATGGGTCCCTGCAGAATGCCCACTGTGTGCCCACCCCAGGGGATGGTCGGGAGGGGCCGGTGGGAAGAGGAGAGGGCAGGCTGAGCCAGGCCTTGGGTGTGGCTGGTAGAGAACAGAGCCCCGGGTGAGGTGGCCCTGTGCTGTCACCGATGGGTGGGCATGGAGCCAGGTCCCCAGGCTCGGGGGGCTTCTGAGAAAAGGAGAGGGGGCTTCTGGAGCCAAGAGGCTCGCCTGCTGGAGCTGGGGGCCAGTCCCATCCCCGTACTTGACACATGGGAGGACGGAGGCCAGAGCGGGAGGTGGGTTTGCCCATGACCGCAGGCCCGGGAGCAGCAGACAGGCTTGGGTGGCGAGGCACCCTGCAGTCCTGCGCTTTCTTTGAGACGAGGCTTTTTCCGTGTTTGTTCCTGGACTGCCCTGATGGGGGTCTCCAGACACACGGGCAGGTGCTGTGGTCTGAGCCTCGGGCCTTCCCCCCACCCACTCTCAGCCACAGTGGCCCAGGGCCGCTCGAGCCGCCGTCGCCGCGGGCACTGGCGTGGGGGGTGCGAGTGGGGCCGGCGTGGGGAGAAGCCACTCGCTCGGAGCCCAGGCTGGCGGCTCGGGCGGCTCCCAGGGCAGACCCTGCCAAGTGTTCCAGGAAGCGTCTTTCGAAGAAGCCAAGTCGCAGAGCTGACTCTGGCTGCTCAGCCCAGGAAAGCAGACACGGGAAGCGGGAGGCAGCTGAAAGTGAGAAGCTTTAGCAAGTGAGAGCCTGTGAGGCCGGGGCCTCCAGGAGAGAAATGTCACGCGCAGGACATGGCACAGGGCCGCCCGCTGGGGCCGCCACCGCGCGACGCGACGTGCTTTCTGCTTGGGGCAGGAGCTGCTAGTGGCCCCCCTTGCAATGGAGTCTCTCCCCCAGCCCACCCAGCACAGGCAGCTGGCTGGGAAACTGAGGCAGAGGGAGAAGGGGACGGAGACGGGCAGGGCCAGAGGGAGGGAGGGTCTCCAGACGGGTCCACACAAGGATTATTCTGGGCGTCCGAGCCTGGGGGACAGCCGGCCCGCCCGCCCAGGTGTCCCCAAGCGCCTCTTCAGGGCATGGCTATTTCCGGCTCAGGGCTCAATCTTCTCTTTCCAAAGAGGCAGGAATGTGGGCACCAGAACAGCTGGCACAGCCGGGTGCTGCGAGACCCCTAAAAGGGCAGGTGTGCCGAGGTGACAGCAGGGAAAACAGAAGGGCTCCTGGCTCTTGGGTGCTTGCTCCCCTCTCAGCCAGTGTCCCCTGCCAGGCTCGCTGCCGTCCCCCGTCACCGGCCCCCCAGGTTACAGGCCTGTGAAGGGAAGGGAGGGTCTGTTGGGTTTGGACAGTCGGTTCTCACAACACTGTCTGTGCACAGACACAGCACAGGGGCCCAGGTGGCGGCACCCCCAAGACCTGGGAAGGGGGGACCTCCCTCTGGGAACACATCAGCCTTCTCAGCCAGGGAGGGGCTCGCACAGGGACCACCCGGCACCATCCGATGGCTCAGGGCGAGAGGGGGCCTGGGGAGCTCTGGTCAGTGTGGACTAGGCAGCACCTCACTGCTCCCCACGCTGGCGCCCTCTTCCCCACCCCATGCCTTCCCTCACCAGGGGCGTCCTCAGTGTCCCTTCAGCCCAGCTGTCCCCTCGCATCTCCACTGGTGTCCACCCCAGCTGCTGTGTCCGCCTGGCCCGGGCCCACCAGCGGCATGGCTGCCAACCTTGTCCTTGACGCTCAGGCCCACTCAGGGAAGCTGCTGGCCTTTTTTGGGCCTGTCCACAGCAGGGCCACCTGTGGCCACCCTGGGAAGGCCGAATGGAGCAGCCGTCCACACAGGCACGCAGGGCCCAGGACAGTGGCTATTTCAGGCCCTGGTGTTGGTTTCCCTGTCCTCTTCCCAAAGAGGAAGGGAATGTAGACATCCTGCCCGGACAGGCGCCAGCCAGGCGCTCCGAGACCCCAAAAAGGGCAGCGAGGAAGGGAGCCGCGAGGTCAGCGCAGGCCCGTCCAGCTCTCCTTTCTGCTCAGGAGCTCACGGGTTCAGCCCTCGGGCAGTTTCAAGGCCCCCCGCTTTCACGGCCTCCCCAAACCCCTTCTGTTCTGGGAGGGTCTGGGGGAGCCGGCCCCTCCTCCAGTGCACGCAGGCTGCAGGGGTGGGCAAAGGCAGCTTAGGAATTTCATTCTTCCCTGCCCCTTCTCCCTGTCCCAGGCGTGGAGGGCACCTCAGCCTCCCAGATGCACCCCCCTCCGCGGGGTCCCCAGGCCCCGTGGCAGCCACTCCTGTGCCTCGGCTGCCTGGTCCTGGTGCCTCTGTCAGGAAGGCCTAGTTTTGGGGCTGTGCTCACCAGGTCTTGGAGGACAAGTGAGATCCCTGCTCTTTTGCCAACGTGTGGGCCAGCAGGGCAGGCGCAGGCCAAGACTGAGCTGCACAGTGTTCTAGAGAGAACCTGGGTCCCTCCCCGGGCTGGCCCAGGGTGGTCACGAATGCGGGAAAGGCAGCGCACACGCAGCACCCCCTTTGCTTCCAAAGGGCAGGATGACAATAAGCGGCATCTTCTCTGCCCTGCGCAGCATGTCTGCTGTCTTAATGTACCCTCTGCACCCAGGAAAGCCGGACAGGCTCCAGGGAGGGCTGGCAGCTGCCAGAGTGAATGTGCAGACCCTCCCCACCCTACCTCAGGGGCGGAGGGTGGGAAAGCAACAAGATGGATCATGCCAACTCGACCAACTTCCCCACGCTGCCCAGGAGGAGCTTCCGGAAGTGTCTGGAACTCGCTCCCAGGGCCGCGTCCCCCGGGGAGACGCCCTGGTCAGTGCTTCCCAGGCTCAACATGCCCGAGAGCTCACCACAGACACTTGCAGGCGGCTTGTTTCTCTTCCAGGGAACTTTGCAAGATGAGCACAAAGTTTGCAGATGACGCCAAAACAACCCTGCCCAAGGGTGCTGGGGGCTGGCGCAGATTCCCACCAGGCAGCTGGGTGCCTGGGTGCTGTGCAGATGGGTACTCAGGCCCTGGCTTGAGCACCCCTGAAACAGAGACAGAGACAGAGACACACAGCCACCTCGGGGATGGAGCTCCAACCAAGCCCCAGATCTGTCAAAGCCCGTGGCCCCCACGCCCTACGCCTGGCTGTGCCCACCTGCCACTCCCCACCATGCCCAGAGGGGACAAGAAGCCAGCAGACCTTCTCAAGTCAGTTGGCCTCTGTGATGGCAGCTGTGGGGCTGGCATAGCACAGCTGAAGCTTGAGGGTCCTGCGCTTTCTATGTGACTGCACACCCGGGAGTGGTGGGGGACAGCAGGCTACCCCAGCAATCTGACATTCTTGGGGGAACTTCAGCCTGGACAGGGGGGTTGGGAGGTTGGATCCAAGGGGTCTGAAAGGTCAGAACTGGCTGCTGGGCAGCAATGCCGGCCAGCCCTTGGGAGCCTTGGTCCAGGACCTGTGGAGGCTCTGCCCGCAGGAAGCTTGTGCCCTCTCTGGGTAGATGCCAGGCAGGCCCTGCAGAGCATGTGCAGCTGAGTGGCACTGGCATGGTGGAGGGGACTCATGCCTTTCTCGGGCAGCCAGACTCCTGGTTTGGGGTTCAGTGCTGCCTGTAGGCCAGGGCCTGTGGATGACCAGCCTCACATGTCTCTCAACAAAGCAAGGAGGGGGTGTCCAGGGGTCTCAGCAGTCAGGGCCAAGACCAGTGATGGCTGAGTCTGGGGTCCCTCCGCCCCCAGCCTGGACTAGCACAAAGATGGCAGGCAGGGCATTGGGAGCTGCTGGTGCTTCCAGGCCCCAACCTGCTCTTCAAGGCAAGATGGATGTGTGGGATTTCACCCTCCTCGATGTTCCCAGTCCTTCCAGGGGCTCCCCTAGCCCCCAGTGGTCCCTCCTGCCCTTCCTCTTATGCCAGGCCCAGTGTGGGGAGGTGTCCCAGCCCAGGAAGGGCACCAGTGGTGCGGGCTCATGGGGAGACCTGTAGGGGACAAAGCCTGGCACTTTGAGAAGCACTGACTGCTAAGTTGCCTTCAGCAGGGGAGGGGCATGCCCCAGCCCTCACCGGCCCCCACCGGCCCCCACCAGCCTGCCCAGCAGTGAGACCCAGGTTGGGTAGGGGCAGGCAGGAGAGGAGTGTTCCAGCCCCAGCATCCCACCTGGAGGCTGTGGACTTGGAGATGCCTGAGCTCCCCTCAGCCCTGGGAGCCCAGGAATGTGTGGTGGCCAGACACGTCCCGCCAGGAAGAGGCCACCGTGCCAAGGTGCCCGGGCCGGAGCATCTCTCCTGGCGGCTGCTGAAAAAGCCTACTGTGTCAGCAACGGTGGCCCCAACAGGGGCACACTGGGCCTGTGTCTGCCCGAGGCTCGCTCCTGAAAAGCTGTGTCAATAAAACCTCATTTGAAATGCACCAGGAGGCCTCGGGGGACCCTTCTGTGAAATGATGTGCCTCCCGCCTGCCTGGTCCGCTGTGCGCGTGGGGAGTTCATCCACTAGGATTTCTCAAAATGGGATTCCCTTGCCTCTGACCTCCATCCCTGGCGCTCAGTGAGCAGCTGGGGGCAGCATGGTGTGGATTTGGGGGGCTTTGGTTCGGGCAGAAGCACCAGAGATCCTTCCGGGTCCAAGAAGTCCAGGCCAGCAGCAAGTGCTGGCAGTGGATGGTGAGGGTGCCCAGCCAAGGGGCCGCTGGGTGGGCGGGGGCTGCGGGACCCGCTGGCCATGGTGGCACAGCGGGCAGGGGGCTCGGCCTCGAAGTGATAAATGGCTTCCCCGGGAGCCGAGCAGCTCTGCCTGGGTCCTTTCAGTCCTCTGTATTCAGTCTTGTTGACCTGGAGGCCCAATCGGGGCTCCTTCCAACAGAGCTGCTTTGTGGACGGGCAGGGTGGTGATTTAGGGGTGTTGCTCATGGTGGGCTGGTATGTGCAGGGCTGGCATTAGGGCACAAAGGACATCCAGGAAGTCCTGCATCCCGGGTGGGAAGCTCAGCTGTTGGGAACAAACACCAGCAATGTGGGGACACTGGGCCCCAGCCAGGGGGTCTGATCCTGGAGGGTGCAGCTAGCTCAGAACCCTGTCTTGAAGTCCGATTCAAAAGCTGAACTTTGCCCGCTCGGTTTTCAAAGAGAGCAAGAGCTCTTGGGTGCCTGTGATGTGAGGTACAAGCAGGTGGCCCGGGCTCATCCAGCTGGGGACCCCACTGTGTCGTGCCTGGGACACATCCTGTTTCCCAGCCTCAGTCCTCAAAGCCCAGAGGACAGGAGGGGGGTTGAGATCAGAGCCGGCCGCTGATCCCCAGACACGCCCCACCAGGCACATGTCAGTCCCCGGGTGCACTCTGCCCCCTGCCCACACACGCAGTCCCATCCCAAGGGAACCCACAGCAGGGAGGGTTTGGAGGATGGGCCGTTCGGTCCCCACAACCTCGCTGGCCGCTTCTTCCGAGTCTCGCCAGCACATCCCTGCCACTTGCCCAGCCCAGCCCACCCCACCGTGCTTGAAAAACCCTTCACACCACTCTGAAGCGCAGGCTAGGCTTCCCCCAGCATATTTTGGGGTGTAGGTGTCCCCCTTCTCCCACCTCCTCCCGGAAGCCCTCCTGATCCCCCTGGCCCTGGGTTATGTCCCATGCAGGTCTCTGCCCCCGACAGAAACCGAAGGCCTCCAATGCCTGGTTCCCACTGCTAAAGCCATCAGTCCATAGTGGCCCATCCCAAAAAGGACCACGCCAGGAGGGCTGGGCCTTGAGGCTTGTGAGCTCTTGGGGCTGGAACCATGGGATGTGGACTGATGGTGGCACAGGCCAACTTGGAAGCCACCTTCCATCCCGGCTTGCTGGTCTACCCAGGTTCACGGTCTACCATCCCCTGCCTTGGGTCCCTCCTCCCTTGCAGACCAGAGAGACAGGAGGCTCATCACTCTCAGGTGACTGCCAGGGTTTGGGTCGGCTGGCCACCTGCGTCTCTGTCTCCCTGGGACCCTTTGGCACTGCAGGGCTGGGAGGAAGCTGGCTGGGCCGGCCGTGGAGACTCCTGGAGCTCACAGGGCTGGTGGCTCTAATTGCAGGACGAGCGGGCCTGGGAGGAGTGGGCTGGGGACCTCTCCCAGTGCAAACGGATTGAACAGGCTGGGTTTGGGGAGGCAGCCAGGCCTTTAGGTTCGTGCCACACGCAGCTGCCACTAGCCTCAGAAACAGTATCCTGGGCTCCAGATCTGGGCTCTGGGGATAATGTTTCCCCGCAGTGTCTGAATGGGGCACCCTCAAACTCCACCTCTGCGGTAGCCCCTTCTCCCCCCAGAGTCTCCCGCTGGACCCACCCAGCCTGAGTGGGCCCGCACGGCCGGAGCAGCCCGGCCCGGGGTTAGGGGAAGAGGAAAAGACCCATGATGCCCACATACACGTGTCCACCCTCCAGAGTCGCAGGCCGGCCTGCGGGGCCTGTGGGGCCTACGGAAGCCATGAGTCTGTCTGCACAGGGTCACTCTGACCCAGCGTGGCTCCGACCATGGCACCCCGAGCTCTCAGAGTCTGCTGCCAGGGCTGGGCGGCCCGTGCTGGGCCTCAGTGGAGCCGGCGGCAGGTCAGGCTGGACGCTTCGGGAGCCCCAGAAGGCCTAGAGGCAGCCCTGCACGCCTCTTCCACAGTCACCCACCAGCAGTCTGAGTCCTGCCCCCTGGCCTGGTACCTCTGTGGGGCGAGGGGTATGTAAGGACACCCTGTGGGGGCTCTTCCTCCTGCTGGCTGCCAGAGCCCCCCTCCCTCGCCCCGGCCTCGCCAGCTTCCTGCTGTGGCCCCACCCAAGCAGCCTTGGCCAGGAGGTCACCTGGACCAGCCCCTGCCTCTGGGCAGGCCTGCATCCTCCTCACGGGCTGGGCTGGGCTGGTCCCAACGGGAAGGGGCAGGGGGTTCATCCTCCCCCTCCGCCTCCTGTGAGCATCGGCCACCCCCACTGGCACGTGTGTGTCCAGTCTTCCACGTGTGTCCCACTCTGTGGTACACTTTAGCCTCTGTGGCATGCTTTCACTTCTCACTGGTCCCCAACCTTGAGCCTGGCCAACCTCATCCCCGCATCACAGCAGGCCACTCCCAGGGCATTGCTGGTCCAGGCCACACCAGTAGCTGCTTTCTTGGGGGTAGGCATTCGACCCCACATCTGGAGAGATCTTCCCTTTCCTCGATGCTTCTGTTTCCTGTGGAGACCCGAGGAGACCTCTGAGGAAACTGAGGGGTGGCTTGCTCGTGGTGAGCCACCAGGCGGGATTTGGAAACGACCCCCTGGGCAATGCCCGGTGCCTGGACCGGAGCCGGAACATCCTTCCAAGGGGCTGTGCTGCGGGGGTGGCTTGCTCGTGGTGAGCCACCAGGCGGGATTTGGAAACGACCCCCTGGGCAATGCCAGGTGCCTGGACCGGAGCCGGAACATCCTTCCAAGGGGCTGTGCTGCGAGGGCAGGAGTCTGAGGAGGTGACAGCCCTACCCCGAAGGCTGGCTAGACATGCAAGATGCAGCCAACACCCACACCTGGGAATAGCTGTGAGCATTCAGTGGGACGGGCCTCTGGGAAGGCCTCAGAGACAGGGAGGCTGCCCTGTAGACAGTCCCGGGCCCCCCAAGCCCAGAAGGTAGAAGCCCGATCCCAGGCCTCGAGGGGCTACACAGCCTCTGCCTTCAGAGGCCTGGTCCCCCCAACTCAGAGGTAGGCTGCTGGACGGATGTCCTCGTGGCCCCATGGGGGACACAGGAGGAGTGTGCATGGTCCACCAGGGCGCAGCTGCCGTCCTCCCCAGCTGCAGAGGACGGCCTGAGCTGGAGAGACCTGCCACAGCCATGCCCTTCTCTCCTCTCTGCTACGGTTACCAGGACCAGAGGACAGAATCCACCCATCGGGGGACCCCTGCGCCCATGGGGGGCCGCATCAGACAGGGAGTGTGAGAAGGACCCAGAAGGTATGGGAGGAAAAGATGGCTGCCGACATCAGGCAGGGCAGGGTGGCCTCTGGAGTGTCCAGTTCATGCAAAAGGCCGTTTTCCAGGAGGTGCCACACACCTGAGGCTGGGAGAGAGGCCGGGCTTTGGGCAGCCCTGTTTTTCTGAAGCATTTCCAAGCCTCTGAGGTCAGAGGGGCAAGACTTCCCCCACAACCATTACCACTGGCCCATGGGGAAACTGAGGCCTACCAGGCTTGAGGCTGGGCCTTGCTCCAGGACCAGGCCTATGGGGCCTGAGAGACTCGGCTGAACTAAGAGTGCTGTGTGTGAGATGGGGCACTCCGACTCACTCACGGTGTGTGAGATGGGGCACTCCGACTCACTCACGGGGTGTGAGATGGGGCACTCCGACTCACTCACGGGGTGTGAGATGGGGCACTCCGACTCACAGGGTTCCAGTGTCAGGAGGGCCGTCTGCAGGTGCCCAGCTCCCCGGGGCAAAAATCGGCCCAGGTGGCATCCTGAGGTCCTTGCGGCCCAGCTCTGATCAGGTCCCCTTCATCCCTACCCGGCTGTCAAAGCCCCCTCAAATGCCACCTCCTCCAGGAAGCTGGGTCACCTGAGCCAGCAAGTCTTCCCTGTCCAAGGCCGGGGTGCTGACCTGTGACCCTCGCTGTGCAGACCTGCAGCCCCTCTCATTTTGTGGGTGGGGGGTCTGGTCTGCTGAGCCCGGGCAGGGGTCTCCTGAGGGCTGGGGGAGGGTGGCCCAGCTCACACAGCCTCCACAGAGCTGCGGCGGACGGGCAGCATGGAGGGGGTCTCCACTCTCTGGCCTGGGCAGGGTGGGCTGTGGGGGGCTGGACCACCACCTGGCCCCCTGACGACTCTGCCCCGTCGGCACTGCCGTGGGGACAGCCACAGGGGACAGAGGCCAGTTGTGTCGTGGAATGACCAGGAAGCCCAGTAGGGACTCTGTGCCCGGCTCAGCAGAACCAGAGTTTCCCCAGGCCCCGGAGGGCTCCTCGTCCGCGGGGCGGCTGGTAGGGCCTTCGCCTGTGTGTGGGGCCCCGAGCCTCGTGGCAGTCCTGGAGCTGAGCTGGCCTCTGGTTGCCGTCCAGCACCGGGAGTGGAGTAGGGGCCTCCAGCTCCCCAGGCCTCCCTCCCTTCCTGCTGGAAGCCCCTCTGGCTCCAGCCTGGTGCTGCTGGCACAGCCCCGCCTGTCCTCGCCAGAGCCTGTGCTTCTGCCTATGTCTCGTCAGGCTGCAGCTCAGCTCCTGCGCCCCTCGCCCACCCTCCGTGGCGAGCTGGGCTGTGTCTGCACCGCCTGGCCCCAGCCTTTGCTCACTTTCTATAGTCCTCGGCCCCCGCTGCTCAGAGAGACGGCCACCTCTCCTGCCGTGGTCCCCCAGACCCACTCGGGCCTCAGAGAAACAACAGGGTCCCCAGCCAGCTCGGAGGCATTCCCAGCGTCCTCTCTGTCCCAGCCCCCCGCCCTGCATTCCCTCGGTGCCCCCTCCCGCCCCCGCTCGGCCTGGGCCCTCAGTCCTGCTACAAGCTGCTCACAGCAGGACAGGCAAACCTCAGCCTAACCCCAGATTCCAGGCTCGGGCTGTCCGCCGGCCGCAGAGATAAACGGAGGAAGTCCCCCCCGGCTCTGGCCCCGGCCGGCCCCCGCAGCGGGCAGGCGAGGGAAAGGAGAGACCCCAGAGGCCTGTTTGCTGTCCCAGCTGGGCTCGCCGCACGCCCCTTCCTCTGCCCCGACTCTGGCCCCATCGGATCTGAGCACATAGGACATTGTTCCACGGGAGCCCATCCGGAGCTCAGGCTGGGGGAGGGGAGGTGGCAGAGGGACAGAGAGCCACTCTTTTTGGAGGGGAATGTGGCCTCCAACCCCAGCTTCTCAGGGTGGGCCCCAGGGGACAGCTGGGGGACTCCAGGCTCTTCCTCACCCCCTCCTCAAAGCAGTCTGCATGCTCTGTCCCCCAGAGTCACAGGCCCTGTCAGCCTGGCCTGGGGGCTTGTCAGGACTTGAACCTATCCTCATCTTGGCTAGGAGGGGCCTCAGTGAGGGTGATTTAACCCCCTCCTCTTCTGACGGTGACTGGAGACCCCCGAGAGAAGAAGGGGCTTGGGCGACTCCTCCTGGGACGTGGGGAAGCTCCGCAGGGCTCCCGCCACCCTCAGGGACCTGGAAGGTGTCTGTCCCCCATAGTGGGTGCCTGGGTGAGGGGTGGGTGTCTACAGCCAGCACCCCAACCAGACCAGGGGCCACTGTGCCCACCCAGCCCGGTCCTTTCTCCAAACCCTTTGTCCTGTCCCCCCCGCACTGTCCTGTGAGGCTCAGCTCTGGCCTGGGCTTCTCAGGACACCTTCAGCCCTTAGGGCACCTCTTGAGTGAGCTTATGGGAGCCCGGGTGGTGTGTCCTCCCCGGATCAAAGAACTGGCCTATGGGGCACAGCCCTGGCAGCCAGCAGAGTGGGATCCAGCAAGCTGAGCTACCCTATGCCGGTGTCCCTGCCTCAAGGCCAGGAGAGCTAGGGGATCTCTGGCTGGGCCAGGCTGAGGGGCAAGGGGTGGCCCGGCCGAACTCCTCTTCCTGGTATCCTCTTGTCTGTGACAGCTCTGCAGCTGTGTCAGGGGCTGCCGCAGCCAGTGGGGACCAGGGAGGGCCCAGTCTTCTGGGAGACTGTCCCAGGGTCCCTGGCTTTAGGGGCTCAGGCACTGAGTGACAGGGATCCCAGGCTCTGTCTCCAATTTGGCCAGGTGTGGCACCCTGTGTCCCCAAACCTTTAGCAACTGTGAGATTCAAGGGCAAGGCTGGCAAGGCTGCTGGGCCCTGCTTTGGTGGGAGTTAGAGTCGTCCTGGCCAGGCTGCGGGCTCAGCATGAGGCCGGACACGGGGCTCCCTTTGGGTCAGGAAGGGGTGCCCTCCTGGGACAGCCGGAGGCCTGTCTTCACTGAGCAACAGGGCTGGCTGGGCCCAGGATCGAGGGGTCCACATCTGTTGGGGTGAGGGTCCTTATGTCAGACGGAAGGGAAAGGAGTTAGGGGAGGGGAGTCAGCAGCCCCTCTGGCTGTGGCCCTGGGAGGCCGAGCCAGATCTGGGAAGATCTGCCTTCTTCTCAGGCCCTCGGAGAACATGGGTGGGAATGTCCAGAGGGAAGGGCCCGACTTTGGGGGTGGCGGGGAGGGGGCTGGGGTCGTTTCCCGCCTGCACCCCAAGAAGCCCCACCTCAGTGGCTGAATGGGTGTCATACAGGCCACTGACCTCACGGGGGCGCAGGAGACAACAAAATTTCCGCCCATTCTGGGGAAAGTCCACTTGTGGCTGGAGCCTTCCAAGCTGAGCTCCCCAGACTCCCCCAGAGATAAGCAGCCCTGCCCGCACCCGCAAGCCAGCAGCAATCCCCGCTGCTCCCCGACTCCAGAGTGGCTTCCCGATGAGTGACCCTCCACCCCCCAGCCCCTCTTGCCTCTAACTTGCACCCCTCCCCTCCCCAGGCTTCTCTCCCTCCCCTTCCCCGGGACCAGGCCTCAGGAGGAAAGGAGCTGGGCCCACCCTAGACTAGACTGGGGACTGGGACCCCCCAGGTAAGCAGCTCCAGCCAGCATGTACATTTAGGAGGGGGAGCTCTGGGGGTGCCCAGCTGGAATTGGCAGGCAAGAAGAAGGGGACTGCAGCTGACGCTCAAGAGGCCATAGGCCCCAGGCAGCAAAGGGGAGCGAGCAGCTCTGGGAAAGGCCTGGGAGGGTGTGGCCACTGCCCAGAAGCCCTGAGTGGGGACAGCAGGGGAGGGGAGGGCCTGGGTGAGGAGTGGGGTGGGAAGACACATGCTGGCAGGATTGAGGGGCAGACCAATGGGTCAGAGACAAGCAGGTGGCAGTCCAGGTCTTGGGCAATGGGATTCTAGGAT
>NW_007727844.1:197345-198141 GCF_000696425.1 Galeopterus variegatus | reverse complement strand
GGGGGGGGGGGGGGGGCCTGCTTCAGTGGAGGGGGTGCCATTGCCACAGCCAGCCTCGTGGGGGTTGGGAGGGACTCTTCAGAGGTGAGAGGCATTGTCTAGAAGTAGCTAGAGAGAGACCCGAGGGGTGACAGGAGTGGCTGGGGGAGACATTCCCTTGGGTCTGCAGCTGATGGGTGCAAGGAACAGAGACACAGTGGACCCTTCTCCTCCAGGTACTGGGGAGCCATGGAAGGTTGCTGAGCTAGGGCAGCTCAACCAGAGCTAGATGGGAAGGTGGAGGGTTGCTCCTGGGACACCTCCCGCCATCCCCAGCTCTACCAAGGAGGGGTCTGTCCTGAGGTACTCTCCCCAGATCTGGCCATCTCCCAGAGTCACTGTCCTGTCTGGGTGGAGGCCAGCTCCCCCACCACTCCTGAGCTTGTCGGACACAGCTGGCCTTTGTGCATCCTCCACAGGATACTTCCCAAGACCCTAAGAAAATGTCCCTTCCTCCCAGCACTCCTTGGGCTCTGGGCCCAGAGGCAACATTCCTAAAGGAGCCTTCCCAGGAGGCTGCCAAACACACCCTGCCTGCGGTGGGGGAGGGCAGGCCTGTGTTGGGTGGGAAAGCTCGGGACAGCCATCCCCTTTTTCCTTCCAGCCTGGATGCAGGGATTCTGGGCAGAAAGAAACTCTGATGAGGAGCTGGGGTGGGGGTGGGAGGTGGACTCAGCTGCTAAAGTCCCAAATGTGCTGGGGGAAGAGTTGAGCAGAAAGCCCCTACACATTTGAGTAGAATGAGGAATGGGTTCTT
>NW_007727844.1:193582-196751 GCF_000696425.1 Galeopterus variegatus | reverse complement strand
CTGGGGGAAGAGTTGAGCAGAAAGCCCCTACACATTTGAGTAGAATGAGGAATGGGTTCTTTTCCTCCAGGTACTAGGGAGCCATGGAAGGTTGCATAGAAAGGGCAGGAGTGAGACTGGAGACACGGAGGCCCGTTAAAGGGATTCTAAAGATCTGGGCCAGACAGGGCCAGCCTGAGGACGTGGCCCACCCCACCCACACCCCAGGTCTCAGTTGCCTCCACCGGCGTTGACCCTCACCCTGGCTTTCCCATCCTCTGCTGCCTTGTGCACCAGCACCCTGTGGGGCAGGCACAGCAGAGAGAAACTGAGGCCTGGAGGATGCCCACTGGCCATCGCCGGGCTAGGACCCACACTCAGGTCTCTATGTCACTGGCCAGGGCCTCAAGCAGCTCCAGGTCCTGTCCCCAGGGCCAAAGACTGCTCCCTGCTCCCCTCATGCGCTTCCTCTCTGGGGCCTCAGCTTCCCCCACTTGCTCTCAGCTCCTGGCCAGCCAGGAGGTGCTGTCCTGTGACCTCATCCCTGCATGGAACTGAGAAGCCTCCAAGACAGCATTGCTGTGGTGGGGGTGGCGGCATGGAGGGCACAGAGAGAGGGGTCTGCCCCCCAACAGGTGGGGGCCCCTTGGGCTCCCCAACCTCTAGGTGACTCAGGTCTACTCCCAGCACAGCTCAGAGAGGCCAAGGAGTTAGCAGGGCCCCAGGTCTTTGTCTCTGTGCCTGTTTCCTGAGGAGCGGTCTGCCAGGTGGTGCTGGGGGCTCGGGGTGGGGGTGGACTGCAGAGAAGCCAGGGTAGAGCTGGGAAAAGGGAAAGACGCCAAGGCCCAGGGCCTGGGGCAGGCGGGGGACGGGAGGGGGACCCGATGGGCGTGGTGAGCAGGCTTGGCGGACTTCGATGCTGGCCCTGAGGCCTGTGGGCCAGGAGGGGGGCCTTTTCGTGGAAAAGGGATCAAAGCTGCCTTATCGAATTTGCTTTTCGCTAACCTTTGCTTCCCAGATTGTGCCAGCACCCTCCCTGTGGCCTTTGCCTTTGCCTGGGGGTGACACTGACAGGCGTCCTTGGCACCAACGCGGCCTCTGGCAGCTCCAGGGGCACTTCAGCCCCTTGCTGGGGCAGTGGGGGAGGAGGCCCGGGGGGCTGCCACCTGCCCTGTCAATCAGCCCAGCTCTCCTTCCCAGCTCCAGCCGGGCGGCAGGGCCTCCGGATTTCTTTGCTAGTTTAGCTCCTTGGGCCCGGGGCCCGGGGCTGGGGCTGGGGCTGGGTGTGTGTGCGTCTGTGGGCCAGGGTGGGGAGGTGCACCCCAGCTCAGAGCCAGGTGGAAACTTGCAGGTCTGTGTGTGTTTGGGGCGGGTCTTAGGAGGGGCTGGTGAGGGTCCTCCGTTTGTTTGGTAACTGGGCCACTTCTGAGTCTTCTTAATTTGCAAATCCTCATCCTCCTACTACAGGATTTGGCTTGTGAAACTGCGCAGAGGCTCTCTGGGAGCCGGAAATGGGGAGGCCTGGCTAGAGGAGAGGCCCAGGTCAGGGGAGAAGCCTGAGATTGGGGGAGAGGCCTGAGATTGGGGGAGAGGCCCAGGTAGGAGGAGAGGCCCATGTGGAGGGATATGGTAGTAAAGATGGTTCTGAGTCCAAAGCAGAGGGGACAGGATGTGGCACCACCTGCCCCTCAAGGCTCGAGTGTTGTCCTGAAGGACCCCTGGAGAAGCCATCATGAGATACAGACAGGGACTGTGGGGTTGGCTGGAAGGCCTACTCGGGAGGACACTCCAGGGTGGTGTGGTGTCCCCAGGCTTGCCTGGGGGCTTCTGCAGTGGGGAAGCGTGGCCCAGAAGCAGCCTAACGCATCTGTGACTCAGCAAAGTCTGTCAGAATGAGGCCCATGGGTTGCGAGTTATGTGCCTGGGCCTCAGGGATTCCCAGGGACATCCTAGAAAAGGCTTGCTCTTCTCTGGGCAGCCTCCCCTGAGAGGTGGCATGTCGCTCCCATGTACAAATGGGGAAACTGAGGCTTGCCTTTGCTTGTCACCCACAGATGCAGTGACATGCCGTAGGTGCTCAGTTATGAAGGTGAAGAGCCTCAACAGCATCCGGCCCCAGACATGCTCAGAAATACCAGGGAGGCACCCAGCATGGAGCCTGGCACCTAGGGAAAGCGACTGGCACAGCATGACGTGGGCCTGGCCTGGTTCTCCAGGACCGGGAATGCTATCACGACATGCTCGCACGAGCCCGGCACACCTGGGGAGGAGGTAAGGAGCGCGAACGGTGTCTATGCATAGCAGGTGCTAAAGAGGTTGTCTGCAGAGCCTGAAAGAGCATCTAGACTAGCGGGCGCTCGCCGGTGTGTGCGAAGGTGTTTGTGCGTCCAGAGGCAGGGCCGCAGCGCCTGGCGCGCCCCCTCCGCGCTGGCTCTGTGCTCGCCAGCCTTCATGCTGCAGGCTGCGCACCGGGCCGTTCCCGCTCTGTCCCCCACAGATCATTGGTGTTTGTGCGTCCAGAGGCAGGGCCGCAGCGCCTGGCGCGCCCCCTCCGCGCTGGCTCTGCTCGCCAGCCTTCATGCTGCAGGCTGCGCACCGGGCCGTTCCCGCTCTGTCCCCCACAGATCATTTCCACGCTCCGTCCTCTGCGCCCCTGCCGCGTGCCACCCTCACTTGCTCTCTGCACTCCCGTCCCCATGCTCGTCCCCACCCTGCACACTCACACTGCCCTCGTACCCTGTCCTCTGTTCCCCATTTGTTTCTCGTTCCCCTCGCGCGCACTTCACGCTCTGCCCTCCGCGCTGCGTGTCTTCTACGCCAGCCTCCATGCTTCACTCTCTACCTCGCACACTCTTCTCACCGCGTGCACACGCTTCATTCCCCACACTTCAGTCTCCATTCTGCACTCTCCGTGCACCGTTATCTGGATCTAGGCCATAATCCCAAAAGACACGAGCCCGAAGGGCATAATCCCAAATGATCAAAATTCCTCAAGTCTAAAATCTGGAAAATCACAGTCCCCAAAGATAAAGATCCCCAAAATATAGTCCTGGGAAAAATAATTTAAAATAATTATTTAAAAGACATGTATTTACATTTTAAAAGGGATTTATCTGACAAATGTAAAACCACGACAGAACTCTTCCCAGGCCACTTAACACAATAAAGTCAGCGGTGACGACATACGTAT
>NW_007727844.1:187195-192858 GCF_000696425.1 Galeopterus variegatus | reverse complement strand
CCGCGATGCGTCACACCAATGTGCAGCCGCCCTACCGGCTGAGGCCGCCACAGGTTCTACCTTTCACAAATGCAGACGGACAGAAAGGGCATTTCTTTGTTTATGGAGGAAGTTTCAACGTTTGTACATATGCACAAGAGCCTGCACGTGAAGTCGGCCTCGTGACAATGCACTTTCACAGTCAAACGTGCAAGAACTGCATAAAACCCATGAAGACTCTGCAAGCCTTTACACGGTGTGCAGCTCCAGTGCTGGAGACGACGCGGAGACTAAACACACAGCACAGCGAGTTGTAAGAAAATAATGATGACGGTTTAAAATAGTGCGGAAAAAAATGTTAAAAAGAATACTCGATATATGACAAAGCGTGTCACAGGGACAGGTGGGGGCGACTGCACAGAGGTGGGCCGCAAGAGCGGGCGACGTCCGCCGTCAGCCGCACGTTCTGATGCCTCGGTCGATCAGTAGCTGCTCTTCTTCTCTCAGGGCCTGGCTGTCCCCGGGGGTGCGTTCGCGTCCTTCTCTACGTGGTGCTGCTGCTGTTGAAACTCTCCTGGGATTCAGCACAGTGACGCGAGTGTTCCCTGTTAAGTTTCCCGTCTTCTGTGCCACGCTCCCATCCTGCCTGCAACTGCAAACGCACCGCCCTTCTCCGAATTGGGCTTTCAGGATTTCAACATTTGGGATTCTCATCTTTCGGGATTGTGATTTTCAGGATTTAAGATGTTAGGGATTTAGAATTAAGGGATTTTGATATTTGGAGATTCAAAATTGGGATTATGGCATTCAGGATTGCGTCTTTCAGGATTATGACAGGCACCGCCATACTCCATCCTCCGTAGGCCACGGACCACCCTCCACCCTCCACTCTCCATTCTGCAGACCCGTGTCTTTTCTCCATCCTGCATACACCACACCTCGCTCCTCACCCCACTCTGCATGCTCTACAGGCCGCTCTCCACTCTTCTTTCTCCGTCCTCCATGCTCTGCCCTTTGCAGTCCGTGCTCCTTTCTCCATACTCCAGTCTCTGCGTGCACACACACTCAACACGCTACGTGCCCCATCCCCTGCGCTCTGTCCTCCATCCCCCATTCTGCCTTCTCCGATCCTTACCCAGGCCGCTTTCTCCACGCTTCACCCTCCGCTCTCCGCGCTGCGTGTCTTCTACACCGGGCTCCGTTTTGCACTTTATTCCGCCGCTCCACGCTTCCCTCTCTGCCCTGCACAGCGTATGCACCACACGCCCCGCTTCCTTCCTGACACTCCGACCCCATCCCCCCGTCTGCTCTCTGTCCTGCACACCCATTGCTCGTTCTGCACACCCCACGCCTCATTCTCTCTTCTCCGTTCTCCATGCGTGTTCTCCGCGTGCTGTACCTGGTTGTCCACGCCTCATCCCTTGCACCCCGTTGTCCATCTCCCCTCTCCACGTCCTGTTCTCTTACGTGTTCTCCGCGCTCCGTTCTGCATGCCTGACGTCCCGCACACCACTCGCCCTCCTCATTCCACACTCCGTGCTTCATATCCCGTCCTCCCTTGTCTCCACTTACACCCGTTGCTCCCTAAGGCACCGTCTTTCTCCTTTTCTCTGATTTTCAGCATCTCCTCTTCACTGCCGTGTCTCGCTAATTTTCTTGCCTCCCACTTTTCCTGTCGCACGCTACCCTGTGCCTCCGCTTCCCACCGACCCCAGTGCCCACCGTGTGGTCCTCTGCCTTTCACTCAATGCTGGCCCTTAACTCCTTGTTTTTCCTCAAAGTCCCCTTGCCCGTGGGAGAGCAGGCTCATGTTCCAGCACAGGGCACTGCCACATTTTCCCATTGGGGATCCTTCTGACACCGACTGGGTGGGGTTTCTCCCATGTGGAAACTAGCAAAGAAGTGGACAACCCCAAATGCCTTGACCCCCCTTACTTGTCCTCTACCCACCCTCTGCTGAACATGCCCCAACCAGGCCTGTCTTTTCACGCCAAGAAACCGTGACATCAAGCTCAGCAGTGACCCTCAGGTTGCTACACCCAAGGCCATGGCTCAGGCCCCCTCTTAACTGAATGGTCCCCCACATGTGGTGCCACGGATCACTGTCTCCCCCTTTCTGTGCTTCGCGCCTGGAAATGGGACCCTCTGCATTTATCCTGCCATCTGGACCTTTTCTTCTGCACCTCCTTGGCTTGTGTCTGACCGTTCTCGCTTCTCTGTGCTGCAGGGCCCGGACCTCGGTCCCCTCCCACCCCACCCATGCACACTTGGTGACCTCTCTGCTCACAGGCATGGAAACCATCTCCCCTCCGACTCTCGTCTCCAGCCTGTCTCAGACACAGATAGCCACGTGCAATCTCGAGGTCCCTACTCGTCTTTGTCTGGTAGGTGTCCCCATTTGAGCCAGGCCAATGCTGGCTTCGTCCCCGCTCCTGCCCCCTCCTATCTTCCATCTGGTTCATGGCTT
This sequence comes from Galeopterus variegatus, assembly GCF_000696425.1. Classification (NCBI taxonomy): domain Eukaryota; kingdom Metazoa; phylum Chordata; class Mammalia; order Dermoptera; family Cynocephalidae; genus Galeopterus; species Galeopterus variegatus. The sequence continues at coordinate 190,412 of NW_007727844.1, read as the reverse complement.
GCCATCCTTCTGGATACTTGGGACAGACACCTTGGTTCCATGCTTGGCTCCCATCTTTCTCTGGGCAGTGGCACATTACATTTGTTGGAACACCCAGAATTGGACCACCCTCAGACCTGCAAGCTCCTCAGCCCAGTTGAGGCCACCGTCCTGGCTCCCTGGATCACAACGCGGACATCCTCGGTGGTCCTTCTGCTTGCTGCCCGATCCCCTCCAATCCACTCTCCACAGTGCACTGTGGGGTGGGGGATCTGTGACAACCTAAGACAGACCCATCCTCCTCTGCTCAAAGCTCTGCAGTGGTCAAGTGCTGCAGAGGCAACAAAGGCCCATAAGTCTGGCCTGATGTCCCCCTGGCCCCTGGCCCTCTCTCTGGTCGTACCTAGTTTGGTCTGCTCCAGGCCCCCTCTTCTCTCGGCTGTTCCTTGAATGTGCCAAGCACAGTTGTACCACAGGGCCATGTGCTTGCTGCTCCCGCTGCCTGGGACTCTCTTTCCCAGATGCCTGCACGGCTCTCTCCCCACCTCCTTTTTATTCAGCCAGTATTTGGTGAGTGAGCAAAGACTCTAGCTTCATTAGGAGCTCTTATCCTTTCTCAGTGGGGAGGGGGCTTTAAAAAGCCAACATGTGGCTGTGGCCAGTTGGACTGTCTGAGAAGGGGTCAGGCAAGCACAGAGTACCTGGGGAGTAACACCGAGGGCAAGAAGGGATGGGAGCAGGCCTGGGCAGAGTTGCTGAGACCTCGATGCCACCCGCTATAGGCCTGCCAGGCTGCGGGCCGTGAGGGCAAGGACTGTGCATTGGAGGTTGATGGAGTTGGGATGTGTTGTCCCCTCCAAAACTCATGTGGAGATTTGATCTCCAATGTGGCAGTGTTGGAAACTGATTGAGTCATGGGGGCGGATCCCTCATGAATGGATTAATGCTCTCCCTGGGGGAGATTAATGAGTGACTTCTTGCTCTATTAGTTCCCATGAGAGCTGGTTGTTTAAAACACCCTGGCACCTTCTCTCTCTCTCTTGCTTCCTCTCACCATGTGATCTGCTTGTACCTACCAGCTGCCTGCTGCTTTCTGCCAGGAGTAGAAGCAGCCTGAGGCCTGTGCCAGATGCAGCTGTCCCAGAATCATAAGCCACATAAACCTCTTTTCCTTATAAATTACCCAGTCTCAGGTATTTCTGTTATAGCAACACAAAACAGACTAATACAAAGGGTTTCCCTTTGGTGGAAGAGGCTTGACCCTCATGCCCTGCCCCTCAGTTCAGTGCCCAGTTGGGACCACCCTGGAGCATCCTGGCCTTGGTGAAAGTTGAGGCAAATTCTAAAGACTCCAACAACTGCAGGCATCTGCTGCCCCCACTCCTGCAGCCAGGCAGGGGGCCTCGAGTGGCACCTCTGTGCCAGCCCCACCACCCTCATGCTGCAGATCCGCACTCGTGTCTATGTGCTCCTGGAGCAGCCCCTGCAAGGCTCTGACAAGGGGCTTGTGGGGCACTGGTGCTTGACTCGGGACTAAGAGTGACGTTCACCCCCTCCCTGTGCCCCCGCCCATCCCAAGCCCCCTCACCTCTCACCTGCATGGTCTGGGCCCAGAACATTCCTTTACCACACTCTCACCAGAGGGCCTCCTTCAGGCTGCAGGGCTCCCATGCCACTGCACCCAGCATGGAGGGGACAGGGAGCACAAAGTCCCCACAGGGAGTGCCAGGGAGTACTGGCAGGTGGGGCCTCTCCTGCTCTCACCTCCACCCCCACTCTTGGGACTGTTTGCATTTTTCCTGCTGGGGATATAGTGTCCCATAAAGGTCTCTGACACCTGCTGAGGATTGCCTCTGAGCTGGTGCCCTTCTGTGCCCTCACAGGCCACTCCCACCCCTCTGGCTCTCCGGCCACCCTCCTGTGCTCCAGAGCCCCTGCATAGCTGCAAGCTTCCCTGTCGCCCGGATATGGTGAGGGTGATATTCCTGGGCCAACCAGGCTTCTTGCCTCCCTCTTTGTCGTAGGGGAAGTAAGATTCACACATTTCTCTTATTTAGATGTCCGAACGTGCCCCTGATCACTGGACCCTTACAAACTCTCCTCGAGTGTCAGACCCTGAGGCCTCGGGGGTCGTCTCGCATCCTCTTGGGCACGGGTCTTAACAAGGGCTCCAGCATGCTGGGTGCCCCCCACTCACCCCGTGTGGCCAGCGTGAAGGCCTCCATGTTCAACTGACCATCAGTTGGTCCAATGTGCTGTCCTGCAGATGCCTGGATGTCCACAACTCTTCTAAGTCTTTTTAAAATTGTGGCAAAATAGACATAACATAAAGTTTACCATCTTGACCATCTTCAAGGGCACAGATCGGTGGCATTCAGCACATTCACACTGTCATGCAGCTGCCACCACCACCCATCCCAGAGCTTTCGTCTTCCCAAACTGAAGCTCTGTCCCCATTAAACACCAGCTCCCCAGCCCTTCCCCATCCCAGCACCCACCATCCCACTTCCTGCCTCTGTGAATTTGATGTCATATAAGTGGATTCATAAAGTTTTTGTCCTTTTGTGACTGGCTTCTCACTTGGCACAGGTTCATCCGTGCTGTGGCGTGTGCCAGAATTTCCTTCCCTCTAATGGCTGAGCGCTAATCCATTGCATGGATGGACCACGTTTTCTTATCTAGTCATCTGTCAGTGGACACTGTGTGGCTTCCACCTCTTGGGTGCTGTGAATGATGCTGCTGTGAAACTGGGTGACCACACATCTCTCTGATTCCTGCTTTTTGGGGATTTACCCAGAAGTGGAATTGTTGGATCATGTGGTCATTCTATGTTTAATTTTTTGAGGAGCCGCCGTGCTGTTTTCCACGGTGGCTGCAGTGTCTTCCTTCCCTCCACAGCCTCAGCTTGTTGTTCTGTCTTTCTGGTGGCAGCCATCCAAATGGGTGTGAGGTGATGGCTCATCGTGGTTTTGATTTGCATTTCCCTAATGATTAGTGAAGTTAAGCATCTCTTCGTTGCTTATTGGCCATTTGTATACCTTTCTGAAGAAATGTCTCTTCAGGTCCTTTGCCCATTTTTTAACTGGGTGGAACTGAGTTGCCATTGCTGCTGCATTCTTTATACCTCCCGGACGTTAGCTCCTCATCAGGTGCACAGTTCACAAGCATCTTCTCTCATTCCTTAGGTTGCCTTTTGCTTCTTCTGTCTTTTTTTTTTTTTTTTGTCTTTTGTCTTTTT
>NW_007727844.1:182382-186195 GCF_000696425.1 Galeopterus variegatus | reverse complement strand
GTTGCTCCCGCGCCTCGCTCAGCCAGTGAGCGGGAACCGGTCTGTATGTGGGATCCGAACCCTCGGGCGGGAGCGCCGCCACGCTTCCCAAGCGGCGCACTTATCCAGTGCACCACCGGGCCGACCCCTTCTTCTGTCTTTTAACAGAGAGCGGGAGATGCCCCAGAAGCTGTGGGCGAAACTGTGCGTGCGTCTTGCAGTTCGTTCTGTGGGGATGTGCTGCTGACCCTCTCCTGTGATCAGCCTGGATCAGAACGCACCCACCCGATCAACAGGCACATTTTGTGCACCTGAAGCTTCGGCAAAGACATCGCATCTGGCACAACATCTGTGACCGGGAACATCACTGGATTAAGCCTGCGGCAATCACGGCCATTCTCCAGGATTCATCCAGTTTCCACAAGGACCACACCAGTGAGTTAAAGAGAGACATGGTAGGAATCACCGTACATACTAGTCAAGGTTCTCCAGAGAAACAGAACCCATAGGAAATATCTATCTATACATCTATATCTATCTAATGACTTAGAGAGTTACAAATTTATTACGAGCAATTGGCTTCAGTGATTATGGGGGCTGAGAATTCCCACAATCTGCCGTCTGCAAGCTGGAGAACCAGGAAAACTGGTGGTGTAATTCAGTCCATGTCCAAAGGTCTGAGAAACAAAGGGGCTGATGATGTAAATCCCAGTCCAAGGGCAGGAGAAGATGGGATGAGATGTCCCGGTTCAGGCAGTGACGAAGGAAGAAGGGGCAGATTTCTCCTTCCTCTGCCTTTTTTGATCTATTCAGTCCCTCCACGGGTTGGAGGAGGCCCACCCGCACTGGGGAGGGCAGTCTACTTTACCTAGTCCACTGACCCAAATGCTAATCTCACCCTGAGGAATCCTCACAGACACGCCCAGAAATAGTGTTTATTCTGGGCACCCCACAGTGCAGTAAACTGACATGTGAAATGAACTGTCACATCAAAGATCTTGATTGGTGGCACAAGTCTCTGTCATCCCCACCAGGATGGAATGTTGCTTCTGATCTGTTATCTTGACCGATGGTGGTTTCAGTGGCTTCCACTTGACCTATGACAGTTGTTACCCCAGAGGCCAAGAACCCAGTTGTTGGGACTACTCTGTCAAGTGTCTCAATCCCAATTATATGTTTGAGGACAGTAAAAATGACCACAGGGTGGGTCCATGACCCCAGTGCGCCCACTATAAGCTGGACTTTGGCCAGAACCCCATTCACTTCCTTACCCCATAGGTCTCCTCTGCAAAAGAAGACCTGGGGTAACTCTTCGGGTCTTTGGATGCCAATGTCAACTCAGAGCTGTGTCCAGCAGTCCTGCCGTGAGCAGGGACCCCTTCCCTAGTGTGCAGTCATGTGAGTGAACGGCCATGGCTCCTTGGGGGCATCGTCACAGTGAGGGCTCGCAGCGCTTCTGCAGGCCCTTCTCTCTGGGGACCTGGCTGCCTCTTCAAGCAACAGGCTCTGGGTCAGAAACCAGGCTCGAGTCCAGATGCAGTTCGGGGGTGTGGCTTTTTATTCGGGCCATCCCTTTCAGCCTCTTTCCCATTCATTCTGGGTCTCTTTTTTTTTTTTTTAAAGCTTTACTGGAGTATAATTGACATACAATAAACTGCACATCTTTAAAATGTACGGTCTGACTCTCTTTGACATATGCCAGACTTGTGTGTACATTTGTCACGTGGAACCATCATCACAATCACTGCCAGCAGTTTCCCTCGCCCCTTTGCAACTCCTGCCTCTCACCCCGCCCTACCCCAAAGCCCCACGAGCAACCACCAACCTGCTTCCTGCCGCGTTATCGAGAGTTTTCTAAATGGAATCCTACAGTGAGTATTCTTTTTTCTCTAGCTTCTTTCATGCAGCGAATGATTCATGTTGTGTGGTGTCAATAACTAATTCCTTTTTATTGCTGAGTCATATTCTATAGGATGGACAGACCACAGTTTCTTTTTATCTGTCCAATTCATGGGCATTTGGATTGTTTCTAGTTTGGGGTTGTTGCAAATAAAGGTTCTATAAATATCCATGTACAAGTCTTTGCATGGATGTATTTTTTTCTCTTGGGTAAATACCTGAGAGAGAGAGAGTCATACGGCAGACATGTGTTTAACTTTCTAAGAAACTTCCTAATTGTTTTCCAGAGTGGTTGTGCCGTGTGCTGTACCAGCGGTGGATGAGGATTCCAGTGTCCCCCCATCCCCACCAACACTAGGTATGGTCGGTCTTTTAAAATTTTAGCTTATTTCCCTGGTGACTAATTGTGTTGACCATCTTTTCTGGCACTGATTTGTCGTCCGTATATCTTCTTTGGTAAAGTGTCTGTTGAAGTCTTTATTGTTTTTTAGTTGAATTGTTTGTTTTCTCATTGCTAAGTTTTGAGAACTCTTGACATCCTTTATAAAGTTTATGATTTGCAAAGATTTTCTCTGTCTGTGGCTTGTCTTTTCTAGAGCAAAAGTTTTTAATTTTGATGAAGCCCAAGTTATCCATTAGCTCTTTTATGAATCATAATTTCGGCAATTTTATCATGCCTAAGAAATCTTTGCCAAACCCAAGGTGAAAGTGATTTCCACCTAGAAATTTTATAGTTGTAGGTTTTACATTTGGTCCGTGGTCAACTCTGAGGCTTTTCATATACGGTGTGAGGTATGGCTTGAGGCTGATTTTTGCACATGACGTCCAGTTGTGCTGATATCTGTGGGTTTATGTTTAGACTCACAACCCTGTTCCACACCCTGCTCCATTTGTCTTTATGCCAGTGCCACACTGTAATAATTCTTAATATCAGGTAGTTTTAGCTCTCTAACTTTTTTCTCCTTTTTTGGAATCGTTTGGCTTTTGGGGGGCCCTGGTATTTCCACAAAAATCTTCAAATCAGCTTGCCAATTTCTACAATGAAGACTTCTGCAGTTTAGACTGTGATTGCGTTGAATCTATAGATCAATTTGAGGAGAATTGACCTCTTCACATCACTGAATCTTCCGCCCCAGGAAAAAGATATATCTCTCCATTCGTTTAGCTCTTCCTTAATTCTTCTCTGGAATATTTTGCAATTTTCAGTAAATAGATCTTTTACATCTTTGGTCAGATTTATGTCCAAGTTTTTCACGTTTGATGCCATTGTAAATATTAGCTTTTAATTTTGATTTCTGATTGTTTGCTGCAAATATCCATTCGTTTCATCAAAGTTGTCGAATTTATTGGCATAAAGTTGTTCAGCATAGTCCCTTATTATCTTTTTAATATCTGCAGGATCCGCACTATGTCACCTTTCTTGTTTTTGGTATTTAGAGTGTCTCTCTCTCCCTTCCTTCCTCCTGATCATTCTAGTTAGTGTTGTATCAATTTTACTGATCTCACAAGAATTTGACTTTTCCTTTCCTTGATTTTCTCTATTTTTTCTGTTTTCCATTTCATTGATTTCTGCTTTAATCTTTACTGTTTCTTTTTTACGCTTACTTGGCTTTAATTTGCTCTTCTTTCCCTAGTTTCTTATGGTGAAAGTTGAGGTCATTGATTTGAGGCCTTTATATTATTTTATTTTTTACAATACATGCATTTCGTGCTATTCGTTTCCCTCTAATGACCACGTTAGCAGTATCCCACAAATTTGTATATGTTTTGTTTTCATTTTTGTTTAGTTCAAAATACTTTCTGATATCTGTTTGGATTGCTTCTTTGATCCACGGGTTATTTAGAAGTCTATTATTTAGTTTCTTATATTTGAAAATTTTTCTACAGAACTTTCTGTTACTGATTTCTTTTTTTTTTTTTTTTTTTTTTTTTTTT
>NW_007727844.1:176411-182164 GCF_000696425.1 Galeopterus variegatus | reverse complement strand
TTTTTTTTTTTTTTTTTTTTTTTTTTTTTTTTTGTCTTTTGTCCGTGTCCGGCAACGGGATCGCAACCCTCGGTGCTGCTCCCGCGCCTCGCTCAGCCAGTGAGCGGGAACCGGTCTGTATGTGGGATCCGAACCCTCGGGCGGGAGCGCCGCCGCGCTTCCCAAGCGGCACACTATCCAGTGCGCCACCGGACCGGCCCCTCTGTTACTGATTTCTAATTTTATTTCATTATGGTCAGGGAATATGTTTTGTGTGACTTGAATCCTTCTCGGTTTATTAAGACTTTTTTTATAGCCCAGGATATGGTCTATCCTGGTAAATGTCTCACATGCACTCGGGGAGACTGTGTCATCTGCAATTGTTGGGTGAGATGGTCTGTAAAAGTCAACTTGGTCAAGTTTCTTAATAATGCTACTTAAGTCTGTCCCACCATTCCTTATTTTCTGCCTACTTCTTCTAATAATTATTGAGAGAGGGATATAGAAAACTGATGGCAATTGTGGTTTTGCTTATTTTGAAACTATATTATTAGGTGCTTAAATGTTTAGCATCATTATGTTCTCTTGACGAATTGGCCTCTTTATCATTTAAACATAGCCCTCTTTATCCCTTATAATATTTTTGCTTTGAAACCTATTTTATCTGATATTAAAATAGCCACTGTGATTCTCTTTTGACTAGTGTTAGCATGGTATATATTTTTTCATTTAACCTATTTGTGTTTTAATGTTTAAAGTGCTTTTTCTCCCCTGGTAGGCAATATATGTATTTGGGTTTTGCTTTTCACCCCAGTTTGACAACCCTTGCCTTTAATTAGGGTGTTTAGAGCGTTTATATTTTGTGTGATTGCTGATATTGCTAGGTTTGAGCCTTCTACCATCTTGCTGCTTGTTTTCTGTTTGTCACACTCTTTGTCCTTTTCCCTCTTTTTCTGACTTCTTTTGAACTTATTGAATATTTTTTATGATTTTTTAAAAATCTCGTTTCTTGGCTTATTAGCTGTGCCTTTTTGTTTGATTACCTTAGCCATCACGTTAGGGATTGTCATATACATTCTAAACTTATTACTCTCTACAACCAAGTGACGTTTTACCATTTCATTTTAGCAAAGACCCTCACAATACATAGTATACAGATGATCCCCAACTTATGATTGGGTTACATCCTGATAAACCCATCATTAAGTCAAAAATGTCATAACTCAAAAATGCCTTTAATGGGCCGGCCCGGTGGCGCACTGCTACAGTGCACCGCTTGGGAAGTGCGGTGGCGCTCCCGCCGAGGGTTCGGATCCCACATACAGACCGGTTCCCGCTCACTGGCTGAGCGAAGTGTGGGCGCGACACCAGGGGTTGCGATCCCGTTGCCGGTCCCGGTCTGGTACGGGGGCGACACTGAGGGTTGTGATCCGTTGCCAGACACGGAAAAAGACAAAAAAAAAAAAAATGCCTTTAATGCCCCAATAAACCCATTGTAAAGTCAAAACGTCCCAAGTCAAACCGTGGTAAGCGAGGGACCATCTGTACCTGCCTCTTTCTTCTTTTGGTCATCATGTGGTCTGTGTCCTGTATTATACATATCACAGTTCAGTTTTACCGTGTCCTACGTCATACACATCACAATACACTGTTGTTATTTTTGGTTAAACAGTCTATTATCTTTTAAAGAGATTTGAATGATAAGAAAAAAATCTGATGTGTTTCCCCATATGGTTATCATTTCCAATTCTCTATTCCTTTGTGTTGATCCAGGTTTCCATCTGGTATCCTTTCCGTTCAGCCTGAATGAAGTCCTTTGACATTTCTCCTAGCATAGCTCTGCTGGTGATGAATCTTTAGCTTTTGTATGTCTGAAAATGCCTTTATTTGGATTTCATTTGTGAAAGGTATTTTCTATACATACAGCCTTCTGATGCTGATGGGGTCTTTCTTTAAGTAATTTAAGGATGTTGCTTTACTGTCTTCTTTCTTACATTGTGACTGGTGGGAAATCTGTTCTCATACTTCTCTTGGTTCCTCTGTACATAACGTGTCTTTTTTTCCTCTGGTTGCTCTTAAGATTTTTACTTTATCACCAGTCTGAGCAATTTGATTATGATGTGTCTGGGTGTGGTTTTATTCATGTTTCCTGCCCTGTAGATTCATTGAGTTTCTTGGATCTATGGGTTTACAGTTTTATTAAGTTTGGAAAGTGTTCAGCCATTATTTCTTTAAACATTCTTATTTTTCCGTCCTCCCCCAAACATACACACACACCACCAATTACCTACAAATATTGGGCCACTTGAAATTGAACCGCAGCTCACAGATGCTTTTTCACTGAAAAAGTTCTTTTTGTCTCTATGCATTTCATTTTACATAGTTTTTATTTCTACACCTTCAAGTTTGCAAATATTTGCTTCTGCTATTAATCCCATCAGTGTATTTTTTCATCTCAGACATTGTAGTTTTCATCTCTAGAAGTCTTATTTGAGTCTTTTAATGTATTTATCCCGTCTCCAGCTTCCACAGATATGGAGCACAGTTATAAAGCTGTTTTAATGTCCTTTTCTGATAATTGTAACTGAGGTCTTTGTCAGTTTTGATTGATTGATTTTCCTCGTTATGGGTCATATTTTCCCACCCGTTTGTGTGCTTAGCGATCCTTGATTGGTTGCCAGACATTGTGAATGTTTCCCTTTTGGGTGTCAAATATTTTGTATTCTTATACATCATTTTTGAACTTTGTTCTGGGATGCAGTTCAGTCACTTAGAAGCAGTTCAATCTTTTCAGGTTTTACTTTGTGACTTGTTTGGTGGGCCCAGAGTGACAGTCAAGCACATGCCACCCACCAGCCTGCTACACCTTCCTGAAAGGGGTACCCCCAGCACCTGGTCATCCCCCGTCATACAGCAGGTGGGAACCAGAAGGATACCAGTGCTGTAGTGTTTGCAGACAGTGAGCTCACTCCAGGCCACATCAAGCCAATGCACAGGTGAGTCTGTAGTGCAGGAGGGGCCTGGACACAAGGAGGGAAGGCCGGAGAGGTAGATGCCACCAGGAAAGCGTGAAGCGGGGGAAGGAACCATGTCAACACTGCCCAGAGGGCATGAGTGTCAATGGCAGAAGATTGCCAATGGTACTGATGGGGAGAGGGGCACTGAGGCTGGATGAGCCTGTGCTTCACCACCCTCAGCATAGTCACACACAAACACACACCCACACAAACACACACAAATGCACACACCCACACTCACACAAACACACTCACACACAAACACACACGCAAACACTCACCACACTAACACACACAAACACACACCCACACCCTCCCACCAACACATGCACACACATTCACATAAACACACGCCCACACACTCCTACCAACACACACACACCCTCCCACCAACACATGCATACACACACTCACGCAAACACACACCCACACCCTCCCACCAGCACATCTCACCACACTAACACACACAAACACACACCCACACCCTCCCACCAACACATGCACACACATTCACATAAACACACGCCCACACACTCCTACCAACACACACACACACTCTCCCACCAACACATGCACACACCCACACCTTCACCCAAACACGCACTGACACAAGCACACACTCACTCCCTCACACACATGCAAACACACACACCCACACTCTCCCACCAACACATGCACACACACACATAAACACACACCCACACCCTCACTCAAACATACCCACACAAACACACACCCACACCCTCCCACCAACACATGCACACACACTCACATAAACACATGCCCACACACTCCTACCAACACACACACACCCTCCCACCAACACATGCACACGCACACTCACATAAACACACACCCACACCCTCCCACCAGCACATGCACACACAAACACACACACAAACACACACCCACACCCTCCCACCAACACATGCACACACACTCACATAAACACACACCCACACCCTCCCACCAACACATGCACACACACTCACATAAACACACACCCACACACTCCTACCAACACACACACACACCCTCCCACCAACACATGCACACACACACTCACGTAAACACACACCCACACCCTCACTCAAACATACCCACACAAACACACACCCACACCCTCCCACCAACACATGCACACACACTCACATAAACACACGCCCACACACTCCTACCAACACACACACACACCCTCCCACCAACACATGCATACACACACTCACGCAAACACACACCCACACCCTCCCACCAACACAGGTACACGCACACTCACATAAACACACACCCACACCCTCCCACCAGCATATGCACACACAAACACACACACAAACACACACCCACACCCTCCCACCAGCACATGCACACAAACACACACCCACAGCTTCATGCAAACACAGACTCACACACACACTCACACAAAAACACACTCACACTATCACTCAAATGCACCCACACAAACACCCACTCACACCCTCATTCAAACATACCGCCTCCACACAAACACACGCACCTTCCCACCAATACATGCACACACCCACACCTTCACCCAAACACGCACTGACACAAGCACACACTCACTCCCTCACACACATGCAAACACACACCGACACTCTCCCACCAACACATGCACACACACACTCACATAAACACACACCCACACCCTCACTCAAACAAGCCCACATAAACACATGCCCACACACTCCCACCAACACATGCAAACACACATTCACACCTTCACCCAAACACACACACGTAAACACACACACACACACCCTCCCACCAACACATGCACACACACACTCAAACAAACTCATGCACACACACATTCATACCACTCACACACAATCACACTCACACACTCTCAGTCATTCACTCACTCTCCTATACCCACCATGTTCAGCCTTGCTCTGTCCTTCAAAGCTCCTGCTGGGGCCTCAGCAGGGGGCAGGGGGCAGTACTGTTCCATTTACAAATGAAGAAACTGAGGCTGAGGGGAAAGGAGCTTCCTAAGAGCTTGGGAAATTTAATTTTGCTGTTGTGTTGAATGTCAGGCCCTAGACCCACACCCCTGCTGACAACTGATGAGACCCCTGCATGGCCTGGACATGTTCAGTGTGTCTGGGAGTGGCCTGGTGTGGCTGGCGCCTGGCCGGAGTCTGGGGTGATCAGCAGGAGGCCAGACCTGATGGTGGAGCTCTCTGAAGCCACCGCTCTCTCTTCTTTCAGGTCCTAAATGCTCCCAGATCCTGCTCAGTGTGGTCTTATCTGTCCCTTTGATCCACCCCAGTTCATCCTGAGCCATAGACCTGTCTCTCCTTCCTGTTCAGGCCTGTCCAGGGGAGGCTGGAGCCTGCCGCTGGAGTCCCCATAGGTCACTGTTTCTTCCCTACCCCCAGACAGGCCAGAGCTGAAGGGCTGGGGGCCCAGGGCTGGGGTGCATGTCCCTCACACATGGGACTGGGCCACATGGCCAGGGCAGCTGGCAGGGGAGGAGTGGAGGGCTAGCTGGTGGCAGCTCTGTGTGGGCACCAGGTACCAAGCCTCACGCCTTGTCCGGAACTGTTGTCACCCACAGCCTGTGGCCCTGGAGAGGGTCAACGGAGACCAAGGAGATCCAGCAGCTGGCCACATGCCCATGGGCAGCCCTCGGTAAGTAGAAGCCCTCCTATGAGGGCCATCTTGCTCTGCTCCTCGGGGACTGTGGGGGGCAGAAGCTGCCATTATAGGATGGGAGAGCTGGCCAGCTCCATCCCC
>NW_007727844.1:172921-174759 GCF_000696425.1 Galeopterus variegatus | reverse complement strand
GAGCAAGTCTCCCACCCGGCCACACGCCCCCAAGGTGCCAGCAGAGGCGGACATGGTGCACTGAGTCACCCTTAGCAGCAGCAGCGGCCAGTGCGTCCCACGTCCCAGTCCACTGTGGTACCCTCGGGGCCTGCGCCACAGCCTGACCCACGGTGCTCTCCTTTCCTCTGGGAGGCTGGACGGCCGGGGTGGGCTGCCGGGCCGGGGCCAGCTGTGTTTTAACGTTATTAAGCACGGCCAGGTCACTCAGAGAGCCATTCAGACTAACCAGACTAACCAAAACCTTCGTTCCTTCCACAGTATCTTCTCTCCACGCGTCAGAACAGAGCAGAGTGGCCAGCGGCGATCCCTGCCGCGGCGCCGCCCTCCAGGGCAGGGAGGAGCAGCGGGAGATCGTGGTGCAGGCTGAACGCGCCTGGCTTCCCTTCACCCGGGAAGGGCGGCAGAGGGTTCCCATGGGCGACCGAGAGGATCCTACGTGAGTTCCCCCAGCCCGGCACAGAGAGGGTGGTGCCGATGCATCCCTGTCCTGGGGACCTGTCCCTCCATCCCCCTGAGTCCCTCATCCCCAGATAGTCATTCAAGGTCCCACTGGGCCACCACCCTAGGAGCTCTGCTGCTCCACGCTGGCCAGGACCTGGGCAGGAGGGGATCCCACCCTGATATCCCTTTCACTCTGCCACCATGACCCCTTGGAGACTTTAGAATTGCAGGGATGAAGCTGGGGGAATGGGCCGGCCACGTCTCAGGGCTCGTGGGAGAGGCTGAGGAGTTGGGACTCTGGACACACGGGCATGGGGAAGCCTGGAAGGGGCTATGCGAGTGGAGACAGAAGGGAGCTGAGAGGTGGGAGGGTCTGAAGGGTCATGAAGAGGGGCCTCACCCGGGACAGACGGTGGACACCGCGTGCAGCATTGCCGGCCCTCTGTGGCTCTGGTCCAAGACAGGCGGGGAAGTGTGCATGGGTTTCATCCTGGGACTCTGGAAGCTCGTGAGAGGCTTGGGACAGTGACAGGATGCCCCAGAGTGGACCGTGGATGGCAGGTGAGGTCGGGAGGCCAGGGACGCAGAGATGGTCAGACCTGGTGTGGGTGGGAGGGTGGGGGTGCTGCTGCCGCTGCAGGATGACTGGGCTTAGGGACCGGCCGTCTGGAGGGCAGTGGAGAAGAGCCAGCCCCTGTCTCGGTGAGCAGAGCTGGGTGGATGCTGGACCCTCCTGAGACCAGGGACCTGGAGGCAGGAGAGACACCATCTGGGTTGGGGGCACTGGCCCAGAGCTGTCGGTTGCAGCTGGGGAGCCTAGCGGGTGTTTGGATGGGGGTGTGGGAGGCTCAGAGTGTTCCTTAGGAGGCAGGAGGCAAGACATGGGCTGCATTATGAGAGTGGGGAAAGGGGCACCCCACACCAGAGAGTGGGCAGGGAGGGAATGTGGCAACGGTGGCTGTGGGCAGTTCTCTGTGGCCCTCTGCGGGTGAGATCTGAGGGCTGTGGGGCAGAAGCTACTTTCAGGGGCTGAGGAGGGACCTGGCCAGCCCGTACACCCTGCTGGTCCAGGGTCCAGGTGCACCTTGGGTTCCTGTGGCCTAAGAACAGGAGCCCCACCCTCCTCCTGCTACAAAGAAGCCAGGATTTGAGGGACTGGCGGGGGCTAGGCAGAGACCTTGAGTCCCCAGGGACTGCAACGAGGGGCAAATCTGTGGCCCAAGCCAGGCCTCCCCCTGCCCAAGCCCAGCCACAGGTCACTGCCCTGAGCAGGGTGCAACTTGGTCACTGTGCCAGCTGCCAGGAGCCCACAGCTGGGAGCCTAGGCATGTCCCTAAACCAGCATGCGGAGTTCC
>NW_007727844.1:155987-172694 GCF_000696425.1 Galeopterus variegatus | reverse complement strand
ATGACTGGGCTTAGGGACCGGCCGTCTGGAGGGCAGTGGAGAAGAGCCAGCCCCTGTCTCGGTGAGCAGAGCTGGGTGGATGCTGGACCCTCCGGAGACCAGGGACCTGGAGGCAGGAGAGACACCATCTGGGTTGGGGGCACGGGCCCAGAGCTGTCGGTTGCAGCTGGGGAGCCTAGCGGGTGTTTGGATGGGGGTGTGGGAGGCTCAGAGTGTTCCTTAGGAGGCAGGAGGCAAGACATGGGCTGCATTATGAGAGTGGGGAAAGGGGCACCCCACACCAGAGATTGGGCAGGGAGGGAATGTGGCAACGGTGGCTGTGGGCAGTTCTCTGTGGCCCTCTGCGGGTGAGATCTGAGGGCTGTGGGGCAGAAGCTACTTTCAGGGGCTGAGGAGGGACCTGGCCAGCCCGTACACCCTGCTGGTCCAGGGTCCAGGTGCACCTTGGGTTCCTGTGGCCTAAGAACAGGAGCCCCACCCTCCTCCTGCTACAAAGAAGCCAGGATTTGAGGGACTGGCGGGGGCTAGGCAGAGACCTTGAGTCCCCAGGGACTGCAACGAGGGGCAAATCTGTGGCCCAAGCCAGGCCTCCCCCTGCCCAAGCCCAGTCACAGGTCACTGCCCTGAGCAGGGTGCAGCTTGGTCACTGTGCCAGCTGCCAGGAGCCCACAGCTGGGAGCCTAGGCATGTCCCTAAACCAGCATGCGGAGTTTTTTATGGGACAGTTCCCAGGCCGGAGGCTTAGTGGACAGACCCTGGCTGCCTTTACTCACCCAACACACTCGCATTGTGTCTGCAGGTGCAGCCTGAGTCTGAGCCGCGGGACGGCAAACTCCCTTCCACTCTGAGATGACGGTGAACGCCGGGGCTAGCGATGGCAGGTGAGCAGCAGCCCCGCGGCGGGACGGCAGGGTGGGCAGCGGGCAGGGTGATGCCTAAAGGTGGTCGGGACAGGCCCCCAGAGAGGGCCGCATCTGAGAGAAGAGGTGGGGCAGCCTCGCGGGCGTCTGAAAGGACAGCGCACGTCCTCCAGGGAAGGTAGACGGTCTGAGCGACAGAAGTGCGCCCACAAGGGCATAGCCGTCCCCACCCTCCTATGCTGCCGGCAGGCTCGCAAAATGGTGCGCCGCTGTGGAGAGCAGTCCTGCGGCTCCTTGGAAATTTAAACCTCGAGTTACCACTTGACCCAACAATTCTACTCCTGGGTATGTGCCTAAAAGAACGAACACCTCTGTCTACACAGAAACCCATACGTGACTGTTCACAAGGGTCACTCACTGTAGCACACAGGTGGATACAACCCGAAATGTCCGTGCACGGATGAACGGACGGACAAAATGTGGTCTGTGCACACGACGTAGCATGACTGAGCCTTAACCAGGAAGGAAGTCCTGCCACACGCTACAGCACGGATGAACCTTGGGGACACTATGCTATGTGAAATAGCCAGTCACAGGAGGACAAACACTGTGTGATTCCACTTACATGAGGTCCCTAGAGTCGTCGGATCCATTGAGACAGGAAGTAGAATGGGGGGTGCTGGGGCTGGGGAGGGGACAGAGCTTCAGTCTGGGAAGATGAGAAAGTTCTGGGGTGGACGGTGGTGACAGCCACACAGCAGTGTGCATGTGCTGAGTGACACAGAACCGTGCTCTTAAGGATGATGGTTAAGATGGTAAATTCTATGTTGTGTGTGTTTTACCACAGCTAGAAAAAAAACTAAATCCAGTTTTTCTTAATCTAATTTTAAATTATTATGTGGGGATTTTGGATCATTATGTGCAGATCAGGATTTTCAGTGTGGTGCAGTTAGGAGAGGTCGTCACTGTTTTTTTTTTTTTTTTTGTCTTTTTTCGTGTCCGGCAACGGGATCGCAACCCTCGGTGTCGTGCCCGCACCTCGCTCAACCAGTGAGTGGGAACCGGTCTGTACGTGGGATCTGAACCCTCGTCGGGAGCACCGCCGCGCTCCCAAGCGGCGCACTGTAGCAGTGCGCCACCGGGCCGGCCCGAGAGGTCATCACTGTTTAAGGAAACAGGAAAGCTGTTGTCCTGTCTAGCTGTAGGAAGATCCTTCTGTGTCGTAGAAACTCCATTGTGTTTTGCCTAAAAGTGGAGTGTGTACCAGCAGAACTGCCTGAACCACGTGCCTCCTTTATGTTCGATTTTGTTCTAAATATTTGATTCAGCTGCTTGGATTGTCAACCTCAGACCAGCGGGCAGCATTGGGACCGTCATCCGTGTCTGTAAATAAAGTTTTACGGGACGCAGCCTCCTTCATTCTTTACGTATGGCCGATGGCTGCTTCCAGTGGCAGGATTAAGACCTGGAGACTACAGGACCACAAAGCCTAAAACATTGACCTCAGACCTTTTACAGAAAACATTTGCTGGCCCCTGATCTATGCAGATCAAATACATACACTATCCTATTGCCGAATATCCACTTGGCAGTAGTTTGTAAATTTTTCCTCTAGTCCCCCAAACTAGCTGTAATAAAGTAAAATACAATAAAATTAATTTTAAAAATCCAAATGTTTGATTTTTTAAAAAATGGCTCCCAGGATTTGGGCCTGAGCAACTAAGAGCAGCTGGCGTCATTGCCAGGGGAGACCGTGGAGGGTGGCACCTGGAGCTGGCTTGCAGGGGTTGGGGTCTGAGAGGCTTCTGGATCCCTGCGAGGCCTCAGAAGGCAACCAGGAAGCCCGGCAGTCCAGCCGGAGGCCAGGGAGGGCTGGGCTGGAAGGGACATCTGGCCACCCACCCACCATGGAGGGACCACTTGGAGACGGGAGGAGGCCAGGCCTGAAAACAGGACAGGGCAGAAAAAAAACTAGGAAAGGCACAGAGCCGAGCTAGGGGATGAGCGGGGGGCATCTGGGGTGGGGACAGGCAGATCCAGGAGGCCCAGGGGACCACGTGGTGTAGTCACAGAGCGACACCTATGTCAGGTGCTGCTGGGGGGTCTGGGAAGCTGAGGACAAGAAGGGACCACTGTGTTGGCCACTGGGAGGTCAGCAGAGACCTCCACGAGAACCACTTCAGGGGAGGGTGAGAAAATGCCACTGACGTGGATTCAGAGGAGACAGGAGCAGAGGCAGGAGGCAGGAGGAGCCGGGGCGGGAGCTCTGCTGGAGAGGGGCTGGCGACGGGCAGCAGGCAGGTTGACTATGGCCCCAGGGGTGCCCAGTCCTCATCCTTGTGAGGAAGAAGGGCCATGCGGACATACGTCAGGGAAGGGCTCTGAGCGGGGAGGTGACCCTGGCTGATAAGGGTGGGCCCTAAATGCCAGCATCAGTGTCCTTATAAAAGGGGGGCAGAGGGAGATCTGACCACAGAGGGGAAGAGGCCCTGTGACCACAGAGGCAGGGGCTGGAGGGATCTGGTCACAAGCCCAGGAATGCCTGGAGCCCCCAGAAACGGAAAGATGCAAGGAACGACCCTCCCCCAGAGCCTCCGGAGAGAGTGTGGTCCCCCAACACCTTGATTTTGGTCCTGAGATACTGATGTTGGACCTGTGACCTCCAGAACTGTGCGGGAGGAGTTGGTGGTTCTGAGCTGCCCGGCCTGTGGTGAGGTGACAGCGGCCACAGGACACAGTGCAGGCGCGGAGCAGAGGGTCGGCCTGCGCGTGCACCTGCCCAGCTCTTCTCTGCTCTACTGTGGCGGGAGTCAGGGCGGGTCGCGTCGGGTCTGGTTTGGGGGAACCAGGAGCACCAGCTTCAGTGGAGGGGCCCAGGGGCATGGAGGGCCTGGCCTGGCTGAGTTGGGGGGACTCTCAGCACAAGGACTCCAGGCAGGGTGGTGGCACCTGTTCTGGAAAAGGCTTGGAGACCAGAGATGGAAGATGCAGGAGGGAGGCTGGGGCATGGCAGGGGCTGTGGCCAGGAGATCAGGTGACCCTGAGCAAAGGGCTGTGATTTCGCGCTGGCCAGGAGCCTCCCTTGGGCTGCGGTAGGGGCTGAAGGGTAAGGCGTGGGAGTTTGGTTTGCACCAACTGCAGCCTGTTGCTTGGGGACACAGTTGCCTTCTTGGAGCGGGCCTCTCAGGGGCAGGGTCCTCAGAGCCCTCCCCCACTAGGACAAGCAGCTCTGCCCCAGTCGGCAGTGGGCATCTGGGCCACAGCCCCTGGAGCAGCCTCTCCTCCCAGATAAAAGACAGGCTGTCCCGGGGCAGGGGAGGGCTGGGCCCACCATGCCCAGGTACTACAGAGACCATGCGCTGGGCTCCCCTGGCCCCAGCCTCAGCTCCAGCTGCCCCGCACACCCAGAACTGCCGCCAGACACCTACATGGAGGTCGGCCGGTCACACCCCAGGCTGGGAGTCCAGGGAGAAGACAGGGGGAGGGCAACTGGCTAAAAGGGAAGAGCGCACCTGCAGCACTGGCCAGCAGAGTGGCCACAGCAGGGTCCATGCACTGGGCAAATGACACAGGCATAAACGAGGGAAGACAGAGCCCGCTGACACCACTCCCTGGCTCCCCTCTGCACCAGCGTGCTCATTTGCCAAACTCTCTGGGCACCCTCTGGACCGGTGCTGTGTGACCCCATTTCCCCAGCTGGCAAGACAGGCCCCCCAGATTTGGGACTCAAATCCAAGCAGGCATTTTGACTCCAGGGTCCCAGGACAGATGTCCACTTGGATGAGGGGCAGGTGCATGCACCTGGGCCTCAGGATGTGCAGTCTGCGAGGGCAGCACTAGATGGGGTCCTGCCAGCCTGGCAGCCACCTCCCTGATCCCCCAGCAGCCCGACCAGCCAGACCCACTTCCCCCGCCTACCACGCCCCACCCCCAGCTCCCCCAGACACTGCTGCCTGGGGCCACCTGGAGACGGAGCCCCATCTGGCTCATAAAGTCAGTGTGAAGGCCCCCAGGCCACCACGCAAACCAAAAATAATTCAGTTAGGGGGGAAAGTGAGGGACTGTTAGGCTATAAATGGGAAACGGCCACACTCAGCACGGGCCATGCTGCCCTCTGCCCCTGGCAGACGCGGGCCTCGCAGGCCTCTGCCAGCTTCCCAAGCAGCCTCAAAGGGCTCAGCCAGGCCAAGGGACCCTGTTCTAAGGATGCTTGGGACCTCAGGCCCCTGCTTCCTGTTTAAAGGGGGGTCCCGTCCTCATAAAAGCCATGAGGAATGCTGGGCACGTGGGGCTGTGCAGCGGACCCTCCTTGTCCTGCTCATTGCCTGGGCAGCCTGACCCACTCGCCCCACTCAGCTTGCCCAGGAGCCACACAACCTGCTCACCAGATTAACTGGGCTTTGCACATCATTTCCAAAAGGTGTGTGGCTGCAAAACTCCTTTCCAGCTTTGTAAAGTCTCCCGCTCTCCTCCCCCGCCTCCTCCCTGGAGTCCCTGCCCTGCTGTCCCCTGGCCACCTCTGCAGGCCTGCCAGTCTGGCTGTGTGGTCGCCAACACCTGGGCTGATGAAAACTCACCCCCACCCATCCGCTGTAGCCACACACATGTGCACACAGATGCGCCTCCAGCCCCCAGAGTATGGATACACATGCACACCAGGGCCCGTCTGTCCGGGACTAGAGGGGAGGACAGGGGCCACAGTGACTTTGATGACACAGGGGAGTCTGGGGCTAGGCTCAGAGTGGCCGCTGCCCTGCAAGGTCCTCATCAAGACCCCCACACAGCCTGGGCTATCCCCTGCTGCCACTGGATATGGACGGGCCAGCAGGCCTGCTAGGAACAGCCAGAATCCTCCGGAATCCTCGCCCACCTGGCCGCCTTGTTCCTGGTCTCCCCCTCCCATCCTCCAGCCCCCCCAAAGCTCACAGGCCATCTTCCCTGTCCCTGGCAGCCTGTGACTTGTTGGACCTTCTGCTGGGGAGTCTTGGACCCAGCAGAGCCCACAGCACGGCCCCCGGAGGCACTTGGGAAAGGTGAACAATGACAGCCTGGAGCGGGCCACAGGCTCACACGCCCGGCTCGTGGGTCTCATGTGCAGGTAGAAATGGAATAAGGGGGCCCCGGCCTGCTTTGGGCTCTGTGCAGTCTGGTGGGAGCCCTCTGGGGGGTCAGCCCTGCCCGCCCCTCACATCCATTTAATGATAGTGGCCCGAGCCCCTGGTATAGCCCAGGTCGGGGCTGGAACCCCCTCTGCACCCAGCCCCGCAAAGCCACCTGTCTCACACAGGTGTCCTCTGTGATCATGTCCCCTGGCTGCCACAGCAAAGGGCACAAACCAGGAAGCAGGGAGCAAGAAAAACGGATTCTCTTTGGGTTCTGGAGGCCAGAATTTTGAAATCAAGGTGTTGCAGCCTGGACTCCCCCCGAGGCCCCAGGGGAGAGTCCTTCCTGCCTCTTCCAGCTTCTGGGGGCTGCTGGCACTCCTTGGCTTGTGGCTGCATTGCTCCGGTCTGTATCTGCTGTCACCTCTGACACTCCACACTCTTTGCTCATTGTTCGTATCTGTCTGCCCCACGGGAGTGGGGGCTTCCTGACAGCTGGGATCTTTGTCCCCTGCCTCTGCTGCACCCAGCAGCCAGTTCAGGGCCCAGCACGTCATAGGTGCTCAAGAAAGAGCCGTAGAGCACAGAACAGTGAGGGACAGGAGCCAGCGTTGTCCCCTGCCTCTGCTGCACCCAGCAGCCAGTTCAGGGCCCAGCACGTCATAGGTGCTCAGGAAAGAGCCGTAGAGCACAGAACAGTGAGGGACAGGAGCCAGCGTGGGTGAGTGTGCACCTGGGGGCCTGGCAGCTCAGGAAAGACAGGCAGAGCCCTCCATGGACCCCCACATACATTGCAGATGGGATCACTCTCAGGGAATGGGCAGAGAACAGTGCAAACGCCTCCCACTGTCAGATTGGAAACTGAGGCATAGATGGAGGAGGGGCTTCCCTGGCTCTGTGGTCCCTTTGGTAATATGAATAATTGTTGCTGATGATTATTTGGCCCCACTATGTACCAAGCATCTACACATAGCCTCTTAACCCTCCCAGCAACCCTAAGATGCTCATGATTTAGGTGGGGAAACTGAGGCACTCAGCCTCATGCTGGAGTATTCGGGACGTCTTTGAGCACCAGCGTGCAGTCAGCCAAGCTAGTTTGGCAGAGGGGGGTAAGTTGTTCCCAGCTGGGAGCAGGAGAAACAAAATTCTAGAGCGTGACCCATGCCAAGCCATGTGGGGCTCTGGAAGATCAGCCTGGTGGAGGAGTCTGACGCTTCCCTGGGGAGCTCCAAGGAGGAGGTGGGCAGGCTGGGCTGCCCTAGGCATGCACCGTCTCCCTCCAGCAGCCCTGGCCCCTGCCCGGGGGCTCTCCAGCGGGGCCTGGCTCATCCCTCTGCCCTCCACACCCCACCCCACCATATTCTGTATCCCTTACACCTCAAGCTCCTGCCTGTGGGTCCTGCCTTCTAGCTCCCTGCTGAGCACAAGCCAAGCCCTCACCAGGTACATGGGGAGTTCCTAGAGGGCAGGTCCAGTCTGTCTCCCCCAGGCATCTGCTGGGCAGCTGCCCTGGCACTAAGCAAGCCAGAGCTCATGGCCATTGATAAGCAGAGTCACAAATGAAGGATGAATGGGGGAAAGTTCTGGTGAGTCCTGGGAGGCTCCTGGACAAGCAGGATCTGGCTGGAGGTGGAGCTGCCAGGTGTGGGTGGTGACTGACTCGTCCCCAGAGATGGCCAAGAAGGGCCTGCAAAGCTTCCCGAGGGGAGCCAGGCAGGTGGAGCTTCCAGCTGGGTCCCCAGGGAGGCTGGAGGGGAACGAGGTGGCAGAATGCTGGGAGCAGACCCCCGCTCGGCAGAGCAGCAGCTTGGGGCCCCGCCAGGTGGCGGCTGCCAGCCTCCAGTGTCAGCCGCTGCTTGTGGTTTTAGACTCTCTCAGCTTCCAGGCTGGCTCTCTCCCAAGTGGGTGGTGAGGGAGTGTGATTTCAGCAGGTTCCACCCGGCCCCTTACATGTGCCAATGGCAGCCCCATCTCCAGGGGGTTAATGAGGTGCTGCCTGGGAGGGGCTTAATGAGGTGGCTGCTGACGCAGGTCCCCGAGATGGCCAGCACTGCAGCAGAGGGAGCCAACGCTTCCCTGGGAAGGTCTGGAAGGCGTGCGGAGGATCTGACATTTGAGCTGGGTATGGAAGTGCAGCAAGAAGAACAGGAGCAGGGGCCTGGCAAGTGAGGTGGGCCAGAGCGATGGGGAGCCATGGGACAGCAGGGGTTGGGGTGTGTGGATGTCAGAGGAGGGGGGCAGGGGAGCAGGCCAGATGGTGGGACCCAGAGGACCAGGTCAGGGGGCCTGGACTGGAAGCAAAGGAGCTGGGGAGCCCCAGAGGGCTGTGGAGCAGAGCAGTGACCCACTGGGCCTGTGGGGCTGAGGCTGCCTGGCCACCACCAAGCAACCAGCATGCTCACCATGCACCCCCAAGAGGAGCTCCCTGCAGACTGAGCCCCGTGGGCCGGTCCATGACTCAACATGAGGGATGGGAGGGGGTTGGAGGGAGGCATGCAGGGGTGAGGGGAGGGCATTGTATGGCAAAGGGCAGAGGCTGGGATATGCACAGTATGGCTCAGGACAGGGAGGAGCCCCCAGATGAGGAGCCAGACTTAGCAGGGCTCTGGAGGTCGGGAATAGTCGGTGCAGCTCGACTCACTGGCCGTGGGCCCATGGCATCCTTGTGGCTCCCAGCCCAGACAGTTCACTACACATGCAGCCCGGGGAGCCTCCTGTGATGATGGCAAGCATCCGGTGGCCCCTTGAACCCTGGTCCGCAAGCTACCAGGCATGAGGTGCCAGACAGAGGTGCTCCAGGCCAGCCTGGATGCTGGGCAGCCATGGCCCTGAGCGCGGGGTCACAGGAGGTCAAGGCTAGCCACACTGGGGAGGCTGCAGCAGCTACCAGCTCCATACCAAGCAGGGCTCAGGGACCCTGGGAGAAAGCTGCAGCATCACAGGCTGAAAACTCTTCTCGTTAAACAAAGCAGAGGGTATGGCCAGAAGGCCTCCAAAACACCTTGGGGGTTTCCCCAAGTCTCTGGGAATGGTCAGACTGACTCAGGACTGTGGAGGTGGCCAGGGCAAGGCCAGATGCAGGAGGCAGGCAGGGATAGGTGCTGCATAAGCCCAGGCCAGCCCGTGCTGTCCACATGGCCGGGGCACTTGAGGCCCACCTGCTCCCTGGAGTCCCCGGGGTAGACAGATGTCCCCGAAGGGACATGGTCCCTAACCCTGCCTGGTCAGCTCATCCTGGGACCCCAGCGACCAGACCAGAGCACATCACTGAGCAGTGAGTCCGCAGAGTTGAGTGGAGGTGGAGCCCAAAGACAAACCAGAAAGGGGCCGGAATCCCATTGCACATTGTTTGGGGTGGGAAACTGAGGCCCAGAGGGGAGCAGCTTCCCAGGGCCCTGCACCCAGTTCCTCTCTGGGGCCCAGGCAGTACAGGGACCCTCCATGCACTCAGGCCTTGGTGCCTGAGGATGAGAGGACCAAGTGGTGGGACAGGTCTCCCATGGGGCCGGTCTGCCCAGGTCACCGAGGCATGTACCAGGGACCCCAGTCTTTCCTCAGCATCCTGACCAATAGCCCATTCCAAGCTCCCCGCAGGCCCCCGCCCTGGTCACCTTTGCTGCCCCCACTGGACTCAGAGACAGAGGGGTCCAGCACTCCTTGCCTGGAAACTGGAACCCAAAGCATCAAAACTCCCCCAGATCCTGACACTTTGACTCCTGCCCCAGAGAAGGCTGGGGTCTCGGGGCCATACGGCTTGTCCACTTCTCCTGACGGGAGCCCGGCGCTCCACAACGCAAGTCTTTTCGAAGGTGTGGGTTGTTAGAAAACCCTCCCTCCCCAGGCCCCAGGCTCCGGTTACGGGGAGCAGCAGCACCGATTTTGAAATCCTTTTAAAAATGTTTTTCCTTTGTTTTGTTTTATTTAGAAATTTCCCAAATTTTTACCAAGTTAAAGAGACAACCACAAGAATGTGTAGCCTGGGTGGACTGGCATAAACAGCCCCTCCCCCATTGCTCAGCCTCCCCCCAAACCACGGCCCCCCAACTCAGCAGCAAAAAATGCCAAACATGTATAAGAAAATAGACAGCCGTGCGGACAGAGCCAGGCAAGGGCACAGAAACCACGCCGTGGCCACGGCACATGCTCACACAGACACGCACATGCACATACATGCGTGCACACATACACAATACGTGTGCACACTCACATGCACATGCGCACATGTTCAGAGCATATGTGCACATATGCACACATGCACATATACACACGTGTGCACACACACACAGTTGTGTTCACATGCACGTAAGCATGCACACACACACACTGCCTGGGGTAACCCTTTCCCAGTCCTGGCTGCAACACAGGCGAAGGGGCTCAGGTTGGGTGCAGGCTGCTGGGTCCAGGCCCCCATACTATCCCTCCCAGCTGTTCCTGGGCCTCTCTCTGCCTCAATTTCCCCTTCATCTCCCCCCACACTTCCCGAAGTCCTCCTGCCCAGGATGGATGACAATCCAGTGGGGACGGGGTGGCAGGCTCTGCAAGTCAGTGCACATAGCCACGTAATGTGGGTCCTGCAGAGGACCGTGGATCTGGGGACCCTAGGGCTCCAGCACAAGGTGGATACCCTTGGCTGTGGCAATTCCACCCTTGACCAAGCCTTGACCTTCAGAACATGAAGACCACTTCCCAGAGGCTGCTGGGACTCAAGAGGCCCTGGAACGGTCAGTGGAAATGCAAGGACGACCCCAAGGACAAGCCACAAGGCCTGCCTTTAGAGCCACCTGGCTGCACCCCAACAGCACCCCCAATGCAGCCCCGGCTCCTCCTGAGAAGCCTTCCCCACCCTTCCCTGAACCACTTTGGGAGCCTCCCCCAAAGGGATGGAGTTCCTTGGCCCAGGACACAGCTTTAAGAAACCCAGTAGGGATTTGAAGCCAGGACTTCCTACTCCCCAAACCCGTCACATCACTGCACTGCAGGCCAGAGAACAAGTCCTGACAGCTCCACGCCCCAGGGCACCCATGGGCACCCTCTTGCCCCAGAAGCATCGGGCGGCAGTGCTTGCCCAGAGGGGAGCAGCACTGTGGGGAGGTTTGAGGGACTGAAGAGACTTGGGGGCTGACATGAGGGTCACGGAGCCCCTGCGCTCTCACCTCCGGGAAGATGAGCCGCTGTGCTCAGCGGAAGGCGAGCTGGGCTTGGGGAATTTTTCTGGCACAGAGACAGGAAGGAGAGGCTCTTGGCCTTCCGAAATGTTTACTACATCAGGAAATTAATTCACTACGCACGGGCTTCAGTGACGAAGAATAGAAACACACACACACTCTCAGGACAAATTGAGAGCAGGCCCAGCCCCGGGCTCCCACTTTGGGGGAAGCCAGGGAGGGCTCAGGGTGCCGCGTGCACACACTGTGAGCTCGGGGTCAGGTGGGCGGGGGCCAGGGGCAGGCCCACTCCTCCCCACCCGGCCTGATTGGGGCAGCCACCATGACGTTAGTGTCCTGCCAAGGGGGCTGCTGCCCCACAGCCTCAGGAACGGGTCTGTACGGAGCCCGGAGGATGGAGACCTGGTGCTGGCTGCCGTGCTGATGGGCCTGCTGCCTGAGATGCACGGGCAGGGACCAGGGGTGGGGTGTCCTGCTCCCCAGCCTCCCCAGACATCAAAGCATGAGCCACACTCGCCAGCCTGGTCTGGGGCAGGGCAGAAGGAGGCCAGCTGAGCTATGCTCCATGTGGGCTCTGGACCAGGGGCTGGGATTCAGGTGGCTAAGGGGGAAGGAGGGAGGGTCCGGAGGAGAGGACCTGAGCAGGAAGGTCAGGGCAGAAGAAGGGGGACACGCTGAGGGCAATCTTGGCTCCCTACTGCCCGCAGAGGCTGCTTGGTGGCAAAGAGGACTGTGGCCTCAGCTGCTGGTCTGTGAAGTGGGACAAGGGCTGCGGAGGGACTCGGGGAGGCCCTCAGCCCTCCTCTCCTTTCCCCTGCCATCCTGACACCCACCAGCCTGAAACATCGGCCCCTCCGTGTGCCCTGCTCACCCCTCATGCCTGTGTGTTTGCTGTTCCGGACTTCAGAAATGCCAGTCCCTGGTGACCAATTCCACCCCAGCCCCCGGTGGCCTTCTCAGCAGCCAGTGTTGGTACCTACAGGGATTCACGTTCCACATGTTCACAGCAGCTCTGCAAAGGACAAATGGGAAGATGCCTATTGTGCAAATGGGGAAACTGAGGCACATAGGGACAATTGACTCACCCAGGCCTCGCAACTGGAGACACAAAGGCCCCAGCCAGTTCTGGCCTTGCCTGTCTAACCCCTCGACCCTGGTACAGCAGTCCCTCTGCCACTCACCAAGACCATCCCCTCAACTCGGACAGCAGATCTTTCCGAGGAACTGGGCTGGTCCTGCTCCTCCTGCCCCAACCCTCTCCCACCTCCCAGGGCTTCCAGGCAACCTGTGATCACAACTGGGCTGGGAGACCCTCTCTGCAGCCCTCCTCCCACCTACCCAGGCACCCCTGTGCCCCACCCCCAAGCTCCCCGAAGTCGAGGGCTCTGTCTCAGGGTCCCTGGGTCAGCCCACACCACCTGTGTCGTGACTGGCCGGCAGGCCTCTGCTCCCGAGCCGCAAGCCCCAGCTCACACAGACCCGCCATGGGTACCTGGGAGGCGTGAGGCCCGATCATTGTGCCAGGGCCTCCAGGGAGCGTGCCTGGGACCCTTCCCACTCTGCAGGTTCACAAAGCTGTGGGGTCCAGTCTCATCAGCCATGGGCCCCTGGGTGGTGTGCAGGGTGACAGGGCTCAAGGGAGGGGTCCCAGCTGTGTTCACAGCCAGACAGTCACAGAAAAGACTCTGCTGGCTGCGGGGACAGGGAGACTGCCCCACTGGCCTTCCCACCTGCCCACCGCAGTCACCACAGCCAGGTGTGGAGGGAAGAACTGTGTGCCAAAGGCATTGAGCCAGCAGGGAAGGCGGTCATCTGGTCCAGCCCTGTGAAGCCCACGGATGGTGGTGGGACCCAAGCCACGGGCAAGGGTCTCAGGAGCCTGGAATAGATCAAGGTGCCAGCTTCCCACAGACATGCACCCAGGTCTCCATCTCCCCAGAAGGAGGACCAGGCTAGGGGTGGGAGACCCAACAGGAGACCTCCCCCAGCCCTGGAGGGTGGCGCCCCTCCCACCAGCTCTTCCTCACAGCATGACCCGGCCTGCCAGGCCCTGCCCGTCCCACCTCCTGCACCCCCGGCAGAGCCAGCACTAGGAGGACAGGGGGCTGCCCACCTGTGCTCCTCCCAGGTCTGTGAGGGGCAGGAAGGACCCTCTGTGCTGGAAGCAAGTCAAATTCACACAGGTGGGCCAACCACCAGGCGGGGATTAGGAGACCCTCTGCCTCACAGGGGGGTACAGGTTTGGGGGTGCAGGGGAGGGCAGCTACAAGACCCTCTAGCCAGGGGTGAGGCAGGAGACAAGTGGTCCGGGACCCCTCCCCACCAGACACTGGCCGTCAGGGGAGCAGGGCTGCCAGGCCCAGAGCCCAGCTTCAGGAGGATCCTGCCCAGGCCTCACAGTGCCCATGTCTACCCTGGCCCACTTGGCACCTGGCAACTGTCCTGACTCCTATCCCCCCCACCATTGTGACATGTGAGTGTTCACACCAGCAGGGCTGCGCGAGCCAGTGGGTCCAACTCCAGGAGGCCGTCCACCCTGCCGGACCACTCATGCAGGGCCTTGTCCGCTTCTCAGTCTCCCCCTCTGGATTGAGCTGCAGTCTCAGCCGGCGCCCTTCCCCATTCCCCTTCCCGCCTGGTGGCTACTGCCCACTCCCAGGCCCCTGCAGCCCCAGGCAGGCTATTTGCTGTTGCCTCTGCCACGTGCCATCGCCCATCCCTGCTGCGTGTGGCATTCAGCACGCCAGACCAGCTTGGCTCTTCCTTCCCGCTGGACTCTAGGAAGTGGCTAGCAGGAGACCTGCCCACCCTCCTGAGAGCTGAACCTAGCCCTGACCAGCCACCGTGCCCAGCTCCAGCTGCCTGGGACACTCGCTCTCTCCCCCTCCCACCTGGGGGCTTTGGGATCCTCAGGAACTCCTGGCCCCTGCCAGGGTGGGGCCTGTGGCCCTCTGGGAGCAGCTTCTATGCCGGCTGCCTCCGTGGTGAGGTGTAATTAAGCATCACCACGTGGCCTGCCAGCTGGCACAGGCCCCCTCTGATGAGCAGTGGCTCCTGGGTGCCAAGGGGCCCTTGGTGCCAGGTTGCTGGGCTAGGCATCGTCTTCTGCCCACTCACCTGCCAGCCA
The DNA here is from genome assembly GCF_000696425.1 of Galeopterus variegatus. Lineage (NCBI taxonomy): Eukaryota > Metazoa > Chordata > Mammalia > Dermoptera > Cynocephalidae > Galeopterus > Galeopterus variegatus. The sequence goes on along the minus strand of NW_007727844.1, from coordinate 158,440 downwards.
CGCCCCTGACTGTGGCACCCATGGAGAATAGCAAGGCTGGGAGCCTCACACCCATCTTGCCTGGGGACGGTACCATCGGCTGCTGGCCTCAGTGCTTCCCCAGCCAGCGGAGGGGAATGGGGTGGGCTACGGAGAAGGGTGGCTCCCCGCCTGCGTGCAGTCACTGGGCCAAGTCAGGAGTGTCCTGGTCATCAGAGAGTCCCCTGCGTTGGCCAGGCCTAGAAGACCTGAGTATGGCTCAGGTGTGGCTGGCCAGGGTGGAGGTGCAGGACAGAGTGGGGTGCTGGCTGGGGGCCATGTGGAACCCACCCCTCCCACCCCCGACTGAGGACAGCTCAGTCCTGACACAGAGCCCACCCTTCCCCAGGGGCCTGCAGGCGAGTTTTCCTCAGCTCAACCCAAAGTCTGCTCCAGGGGCAGCCTTTCCCCAAGCCGAGGTAGCCCCTGCATCCCAGACCACCCTGACTACACGGGGACGTGCCAGGGCAGGTGCTGGGGCAGCCGCCTGTTATCTCAGATGCTGACGTCACCCATCTCAGGGAATGCAGGGGGGGTCACTTCCCGGGGCCAGACAGGAAGCCCTCCCAGTGCAGGGAGGGAGATGCCCAGGCCCATCTTGGAGCCCGCTGAGCCCAGGGAGCCAGAGCCACCATGGCACAGCCAGGTCCCACTCTGCACCCCTGCTGGTCCTCCTGGGCTGGCCTGGCCCTGCAGCCCCTACCCAAGTGCAAGGTCCTGACCAGCTGCCTGGTCTCACGTGCCCTCCTGAGCTCCCTGAGTCCAGATTTTGGGGGGAAGTTGGCTTTGGGCCAAGGGTCAGGGGTTTATTTCACAGGGTCCTTCTGAATGCCCCACAGCCGCTGAGTAGGAGGCTGGGAGGACAGGAATTGGAAACCAGTGACAAGATGCTTCTAGGGTGCCCCTGGGATGGGATGGAGGACAGAGCTGGAAACAGGGAGAGCCCAGAGGGAGCTGGCTCTGCAGATGTGACAAGTGGCTGGGGCAGGAGGGGTGGGATGACCGGGAGGCCGAGGAGGGCTGGGGCCATGAGAGGGGCTCAGGCCAGACGCAGGGTGGAGCAATGGGATGTGCCCACCCCTCAGGCTCAGAGCTGGTGCCTTCCAGACCCAGAACATCCCTGCGGGGCTGTATGGTGCTTGGAGCTGGGCTCTTGGACTCCCCACATTCCCTATGGGACCTCCTCCCTTGCAGCCCACTCACCCCCACTCCCCACCCTGCAGAGATGACGTCTTCTACCCAGCTGGCCCCCTTGCACCCCCTCCTCCAGGAACCCCGCCTTGGCCCACGCACAGCCCGAGACTCCTGGCCTCACCTAATCCCGTGGCCTGGCCTGGGAGAAATTGGGCTCACTACCACCACTTCTGCTACGGCCACCTTGCGGCCATTCCAGTGACAGCCACGCCAAACTCCCTACTGGGTCCTGAAAATGTCAGTGCCTGTTGCTTGCCTGGGTTCCCTCTGTCTGGAATGCCCTACCTGCCTCCTTGGGATGAACTCCACTCGGGCCATTTTACAGATGCTGTTTGGGGCTTGAGGGTTTAGGCTCAACATCATGCATTTTTAGAATAGAGTCAGACAGAGGAGCAGCGCTCCAAGAGGGTGGGAAGGCTCCTTTTCTTCGTCAACTCTCACAACAATCTTGGTAACCCATTTTACAGAGGAAAAGGCCAAGACCACAGGAATAAGGAGCTTTTCCCAGGCCATGCAGATCCAGGAGAGACTATTCCCCAGACCGGTAGCCACTGAGACCCCAGCCCCCTTGGTTACCCCTGTATGTCCTCTCCACTGTGGAAAAGGAAAGGTCCTGCAGAGGCAGTCCCATGTCCTGGCCCTGGTCTCAGTTGTGACTCATGATGGCTCAAAATCTACAAGCCACAGATGCAGGGGACAAAATGAGCCAGCATTTTGGTTTTTGGCCAAGGAATTTATTCAAGAAGTTTTCTTAGCAATGGACCTCCAATTATCAAGCTAGGATGCTGCAAACCTGTGGTGGAAAGGTGGGACATAAATAAGGGGATAGGTGGATGGATGGATGGATGGATGGATGGATGGATGGATGGATGGATGGATGGATGGATGGATGGATGGATGGATGGATGGATGGATGGATGGATGGATGGATGGATGGATGGATGGATGGATGGATGGATGGATGGATGGATGGATGGATGGATGGATGGATGGATGGATGGATGGATGGATGGATGGATGGATGGATGGATGGATGGATGGATGGATGGATGGATGGATGGATGGATGGATGGATGGATGGATGGATGGATGGATGGATGGATGGATGGATGGATGGATGGATGGATGGATGGATGGATGGATGGATGGATGGATGGATGGATGGATGGATGGATGGATGGATGGATGGATGGATGGATGGATGGATGGATGGATGGATGGATGGATGGATGGATGGATGG
>NW_007727844.1:144717-154987 GCF_000696425.1 Galeopterus variegatus | reverse complement strand
GTGGATGGGTGGATGGGTGGATGGATGGATGGATGGATGGATGGGTGGATGGATGGATGGACAGATGGATGGGTGGATGGATGGATGGATGGATGGGTGGATGGATGGATGGACAGATGGATGGATGGGTGGATGGATGGGTGGATGGATGGGTGGATGGGTGGATGGATGAGTGGGTGGGTGGATGGGTGGATGGATCGGTGGATGGGTGGATGGATGGATGGACAGATGGGTGGATGGGCGGATGAGCAGATGGGCGGATGGGCGGACAGGTGGACGGATGGATGGGTGGATGGGTGGGTGGNGGGTGGGTGGGTAGATGAATGGATTAGTAGTTGGTTAGGTGAGAGGGTAGTGGATAGGTAGAAAAACACACTAATGGATATTGAAAGGTAGACTAGAGGTGTGGATGGACAGGTTGTCTGCTGGATGGATAGATACAGTTAGGTGATGGTGCATTAACAGATATGTGGTGAACGGGTAGAAGAACAGACAAAAAGTAAGACTGGATGAATGGATGGTTAGGTAGATAGAAGGATGAATTAATGTTTGGTTGGGGTGAGTGGGTGGATGAACGTGTGGATAGACAGATGGACGGGAGTGAGTATTTAGATTAATAAAAGTATGGAAGGGCAGCTGGATGGCACGGGTAGCAGGTAGGTAGGAGGATGGACAAGAGGTAAGGAAATGGAAGGAGGAAGGAAGGTTGGCTGGAAGGCAGGAGGAAGTCTGGACAGAGGATGGATGTGTCAGTAGAGGGTGGGCAGAAGAGTAAGTTCTGAGACAGACAGACGGATGGAGATGGCTGTGGGGCTGCCGAGCAGGGGCGAGTGGGAGGACAAATGCACACAGGCAGGGGTGTGGAGGACATGACTGAGGGGCTGGGGTGAGCGAACGGATGGATGGGTTCATGAACGGACACACGTGTGGATGGAGCACGGGTGGAGGGAGGGAGTGATGGGTGTCTGGGTGTGGATGTGTGGGTAGCAGGTAGACACAGAAACGGTTCGGTGGGTGGAGGAGGGGTCGGCGCACCCGCGGGAGGGTTGGTGGACAGTGGACAGGAGGGCCGAGTGGACGCCAGAACGGCGCATTTTCTGGCTAAAGGTTGAGACTCTGAGGCCTGGAGGCAGTCGCGGGTACCCTCCACCTTGTGAGTCCGCGGCTCTGTGCCGTGTCTCAAGGCCACACAGCAGCATGGCTCCTTCATCCCCAAATAAGGTGGACAAAGTCCGCCCTGGCAGGCCCAGGGAGCAGGAAGTCCGGGTGGGCTGGGAGGCCCTGCTCCCGGAGCTGAAGTCAGTTCCTTCTTTTCTAAACAATGGGGCCTTGGCGCGACCCTCGCGCACTCCGCCCTGCTCCACCCAAGCTCCCTCCGTGACTGGCGGGTGCTGGGGCCCCCGGAGTTGGATGTGGGGAGCTGGGGCGGGAGCAGGAGGGCAGAGGAGACCAGGACCTGCACTGCCCACACAGGAAGCTGCCCTCTCCCGAGCCTGGGCTCCTGGCCTGGCCCACCTGCCCCAGGCTCCCCTCTAGGGGTGCAGAGGGTGGGCGAGAGGATGCCCGCCATCCCCTCCACCCCCGCGGGCGAGGACGTTGCTCTTTCATCAAGTCCCTAACTGGCAGGCCCGCACTCCCTTCTCTTTGCCTGGTCCTCCCTCAGGGGTCATCGCCCGTCCCCTCCCTTCCCTTCCCCCGCCCTCCCCAGCCCCACCATAGCCAGTCTGGCAGAAGAGGAGACTGGTCGGGTCAAGTGAGCTCAGACCAGCCGCACCCAGATGCCAGGGTGGGGAGGGGAAACTGAGTCAGCTCCTTGTCCAGAACAGTGAGAACCAGGCTCCCGGGGTCAAATGACTGAATTGGGGACCCCTGAGGCCTGAGCCAGGGCCCCACCTCTTCACTTCCCAGGCCCCTGTGGCTGGAGTTGGCTGATGATGACCACAGGAGAGAGGCCAGTGGGACAGTTGGGACAGTGCTTCTGGGGTCTGCCCTTGCTCCCTACCTGCTTCCATCCCAGCCATTCGCAGCTTGATTCAGCTCAGGTCAGGACTCCAACCTCTGCTTTTTGTCCCCGACAATACCTGCTTCCCGAGACAACAGGACGGGCCAAGAGCCAGAGAACCTCACTTGCTCATGCCGAGGGGAGCAGCGTGACCCCACGGCCCTAGAGATGCCACCCTCCCAGAGGGCTTCCTGGAGACCTCGATATGTCCCAGCAACTCCCCCTGCCTCTGCCGCCTTCCAGGACCCTCAGAACTTGTCCCACATGGAAACGGGTCCCCCTTAGGGCAAGGGTGCTGCAGTCCAGGGCGGACCCAGGGCTGGGCATTGGAGTGAACGCCTGAGTGAATAAGCCATGAACAAGGCCCATCCTTTGCCCCTTGCCCCGCCCTGCCTCCCGCCTGCCCCTTACCAGTCTCACAGGACAGTCTGGTGTGACATTGACAGTGGCTGGCCCTTCCTCAGACCTCCTCTGTGGCCAGGTGCCAGTGGCATGTTCCACAAGCATCTCCTGGAATGTCAGTATTCCCATGTTACAGACAGGAAAACTGAGGCTCTGTTTCAGATAAGTGACTCTCCCACTGTCCAGCACTAAATGGTGGGAGAGCAGGAAGTCATGTGCATTTGGCTCGATGCTAGCTCATGCACACAACCGGGCCACAGCTGCCTTTAGGGGAGTGAGCCCTGCCCCGGGGGTTCCAGGACCCAGCAGCTTCATGCCCACAGGGCTGAGGCTGAACCACCGGTGGGGTGGGGAACAGGTGTCTGCCAGCCAGTGGGCTTGCTCAGCAGGGTCAAGGGAAGGGCAATGAGGAGCCCAAGGACTTGTGCCCAGAGTGGGCCCAGAGTGGGTAGGGGTCGTAGTGGAGGCTGCCCCCATGCTGAGCCTCAGGCATCCTCTCAACCCACTACTGTCACCCAGATGAACCTTGCTGGGGGTAACGCAGCAGACCCCCAGGTCCCCATTAGGCACACAGAGTGGCACTTCCAGGGTTCCTGACCATTGCGGAATGAACAAAGCCTACCATGGCTGCACGGATAAAAAGCAGACATGCATGGGGCCCCAGAGCCTGCCACAAATCAGAGAGATGGAAATGCACCCCTCCCCCCAGAGTGCCCATATGTGTGCACATGCGCACATGCATGCACAGATATTCACACGTGCAACACACATGCATGCACACATACAACACAATGCACGAACATGTGCATGCACACAAATGCACACACGTGTGCACGTGCATGCACACATGAGCACGCACACACGCCACAAATCAGAGAGATGGAAATGCACCCCTCCCCCCAGAGTGCCCATATGTGTGCACATGTGCACATGCATGCACAGATATTCACACGTGCAACACACATGCATGCACACATACAACACAATGCACGAACATGTGCATGCACACAAATGCACACATGTGTGCACGTGCATGCACACATGAGCACGCACACAGAGACACATGCACACATGCATGTACATGAGCCCAATGCAAAACACGTGCATGCACACAAAGCACACACGTGCACATGTACACACATGCATGTGTGCACATACAACACACGTATGCACAGATGTGTATGTACACACACATTCACACATGTCTACACATGTGTATGTACACATAAACATACATGCACAGGTACAAGCACACACACAAACACTCACATCCAGGCATGCACCCAGGCATACACTGGCACACACATTGACATGCATGCACATACACACATGCACACACATGCACACACATACACACATATGCACACATGCACACAGAGGCATGCACACATACACCAGCACACACGTTCACATACACACCCAAGCACACACACCCACATTAGGCCTACTTGGTGAAGGCCTCCAGGGCTCTGTTCCTCCTCAGGGCCCCTGTGGCCAGGCAGACCTTCTGCTGTTGCCCTGCCCAGGCTTAGGGCCCCAAGTGAGCATGCCAAGGCCCCTGAACCTGTCCCAAGGGCCACTGGGTTTCTGCCCGCTCCCTGCAGGGAGCCCTACTGCACGCACTCGGCCTTCCTCACCTGCTAATCTCCTGTGATCCTGACAACCTCCAGGTGAGGGCAGCCGTGGGAACCCCAGGCAGCCCTGAGGGTGACCCAGGAAGGGGCCAAAGTCCAGCCTGGCTCCCAGGGCCAATGCTAGGACCCAGAGATAGCCGGGCATGGAGGTGGCCAGGCCCCATGCAGAAGGGTCTTGGGGGCCTGCTCAGCATCCCCTGGGGCTGTTGCACAGCCACAGGCCTAGCCTGTTGCTAGGATTAGTGCCCGGATTAGCCTACCAAGTTTCCAGAGCCTGATGTCCCGGCCACTGGTGCTATGGAAACCTGGCCGGTCACTTGGTGGGCTCTTCTCTCCAGGCTCAGCTGCAGCCTTGCCCCCTCCTGGGACGGGCCCAGGAGTTCAGGGACAAAGGCAGCCCCAGGCCTGAGCCCCCACCCCAGCCCTGTGGGGTGCCCTCCTCCACAGAGCTCTAGGCCCAGGGAAGTACTGAGTTTCTGGAATCAGCTGTTTTCCAGATACTGGAATGAAAACGGATGGCTGGATCATTCTGGGCCTGAGTGGAGAAGCCAAGCATGTGCTCTTTGCCTTCCCACATGCTCCTTAATGCAGAAAACACAGCCACTGGTCATCCTTTAGGCCAGAGCACACCCTGGGACTCTCCCTCCCAGGCCAAGCCCAGGTGCTGCCTGCTTGGATGCCTTTTCCTGAGCCCCCTCTCCCCTCCTGCTCTGACACCCCATCTGCCTCTGCTCCGGGGCCTGGGTCCAAGCCTCACTGGTGTGGCAGCCAGCAGTCAGTCCACCAGGGGCAGCTCGCAAGGCTCCCTGTGACCCCCAAGAGGATGGCCCAAGGAAGGAGTATGACTGCCCAGGAAGGGGCAGGGCCCACAGACAGGACCTGACTGCTTCTTGGGCCAGGGTCTTCCCAACAGCACAACCCGGGCAGGCACTGTCTATCCATGATCCCCTTTCACAGATATCCCAGGCCACCATGGATGTGACCGCTCACCCCAAACTCCACATGAACCTTCCTTCTGCCTCATCCTCTTCTCCATCCTTCAGGTGCCCAGGACAGACCTGCAAGCCACCCTGGAAGCCTTGCTCTCAGCTCCACCCGCAGCAGCCATTCAGGGTCTCAAAATCACCAACTCCTTCTTGCAGGGCCCTGGCAGTTACCCCTACTTCTTCTGGCTTCAGCACTGGTCCCTTTCAGTCTGTTCACCCAGCAGCCATGGGATCCTATAATACCTAAGTCAGAGACCCTCCATGAACCCCCACCTCACTCAGAAACAAAGCTGCATCCTTCTCAGAGCTCCCAGAAGCATTCCTAGGCCAGCTCCCCTCGGCCTCTCTGATGTGCCCCCAAACCACCCCTGCCTGCTCACACTCCCTCCTCACCACTCCCAGAGATGCCAAATGTTGCCATGCAGGGCTGTGCACCTGCTGCTCCTAACATTGAACACTCCCCCACAGATGTCCACCTGAATATTTGGTAAGGAATAGAAAGATATCTAGAAGGTTGGATGGATGGATAGATGGGTGAATGGATGGATGGGTGGGTGCATGAATGAATGGGTGGATGGATGAATGAATGGGTGGGTGGGTGGATGGGTGGATAGTGGATGGTGGATGGGTGGATGGATGGATGGGTGGATGGATGGATGGGTGAAAAGGTGGATAGTGGATGGATAGATTATGGATGAATGCATGTATGGATGATGGATGGATGGATGAGTGGATGATGGATGGATGAATGGGTGAAAGGGTGAATGGATTGATGGATGGTGGATTGATGGATGGTGGATGGATGGATGCGTGGATGGATAGATGGGTGGATAGACAGATGGGTGAGTGGGTGGATTGTGGATGGATGGATGGATGGATGGATGTGTGGATGGGTAGATGGACAGATGATGAACGGATGGATGGTAGATATGGGTGGACGCATGGATAGGTGTACGGTGATTGGATGGATAGGTGAGTGTATGGCAGATGGATGGATGGTAGATGGATAAATGGATGGTGGATGGATGGATGATGGATGATGGATGAATGGGTGGATAGGTGAATGGATTGATGGGTGGTAGTTGGATTGTGGCTAGATGGATGGGTGGATGAATGAATGGGTGTATGGCAGATGGATGGGTGGATGGTGGATGGATGGATGGTGGATGGATGGATGGGTGGATGGATGGATGGGTGGATGCATGGATGGATGGGTGGATGGTGGATGGATGGATGGTGGATGGATGGATGGGTGGATGGATGGATGGGTGGATGCATGGATGGATGGATGGGTGGATGCATGGATGGATGGGTGGATGGTGGATGGATGGATGGGTGGATGGTGGATGGATGGATGGGTGGATGGATGGGTGGATGGGTGGATGGGTGGATGGTGGATGGATGGGTGGATGGTGGATGGATTGATGGGTGGATGGATGCATGGGTGGATCGGTGGATGGTGTATAGATGGATGCATGGGTGGGTGGATGGACGCCAGCAAGGAGTGCACACAAGTGGAAAGACCCAGATGGGCAGCTGTCTGCCCAGACCACCCAACCTGGCCTGAGGACAACTTCTGAGTGGCAGAGTTGAAGAGGCTGACACAGAGGTGCCCAGCAGGACTGTGGGAGTGCTGGCTGCCAGAATGCCAGCTCTTTTGAGCAGCACTCTGCTTTGTTCCCTGGTGCCTCCTCTAAGGAGTTGGCCACCCTGAACCATCTGGAGGCTTCCCTGGTGACCCCCATGGACCCAGGCCACGTCCCCTCTGCTGTCACCCTTGATTTCTGTCTCTCATGTGACTCTAACTGGTCTTCCCTGTGTGGCTGCTGGCTATTTCCCTCTGTCACACGCCACCATCACCACACATGCTGATCCAGAAGGGAGGCAGAGAAGACAGGCGTAGAGAGACGGACTTGTGCCCACACACAGCTGCTGGGACTCAGAGCCAGGCCAGACCCCAAGGACAGGGCTGCCATGGCTGACACTCCCCACCACCTCATCCAGCTCTGCTCTCTTCAAACGCCCTGTTCCTTCTGCAGCCTTTTCCCCTCTGGTACAGTTATGAGCATTCACATCTGACGGATAACTGTATTAATTATCTATTGCTACATGAGAAATTATCCCAAGATTTAAAACAACCTTCAAACGCCCTGTTCCTTCTGCAGCCTTTTCCCCTCTGGTACAGTTATGAGCATTCACATGTGACGGATAACTGTATTAATTATCTATTGCTACATGAGAAATTATCCCAAGATTTAAAACAATAGAGACTTAAAGAGACAGACGTTTATTCCCTCAGTTTCTGTGGGCCAGGAATCCCGGAGCCACTTCGCTGGGTGGTTTTGACTCAGGGTCTCTCAGGGGGTCCAGGCCACAGCCGTCCGAAGGCTGGGCTGGACAGGAGCTCCCCCTCCCAAGGTGGCTCACCAGTGCCTGGCAGGTGGGTGTGGCTGTGGGCAGGAGGCCTCAGTCCCTCCCACATGGACCTGTGCACAGGGCTGCTTGAGTGCCCTCACAACACGATGACCGCTTCCCCAGAGGGAGTTGAGATGGAGGTGGACACTGTGATGACACCTACAGCTTCAGAAGCCACCCACCATGGTTCCAGTGATGGCCACACAAACCAGTCCTACTGCACAGGACAGGAGCGCCTGGGGGCCAGGATCACGGGCCATCTTGGAGGCTGGCCACCATGACCCGCCAGGCCGATGTGCTCTTCTTTCCTCTACAGAATAGCACAGAATGAGGGATGCAGTGGGCCACGTAGCCCCAGACTGGCCATCCCCTTGCTGCCCCTTTCCTGACACCTGGCAATATTGCCCAGCTGAAGCCTTGGCCCCCTCCTTCCTCAGTCCCCCAGGAGGTTCTCAGTCCCCTTCACTCTCCAATTGTCCTGCCCCCACAGCCCCCGTCTCCATGCATCTCCCTCCCTGAGACTCCCCTGTGCAAGCCCGCCCCTCCCCCAATCATCCAACCCCCCCACGTCCCTCTGTCCACTGCTGACCCTTCTCACCCACTGTCTCTGTTCCTGGAGACAGGCTTATGTCCCTCTCATCTCCGGGTGATGCCACACCCCAAATGCTGGAAGCAGGGTGTGCCTGGAGCTCTGTTAGTGAAGCTGTGTTTCTGGGATGCCCCTGGACCATGAAGCTCTCCAATGCAATCGTGGAGGAGAGGTATCCACTTGCTCCCCCTGGGGCTGGCCCCACAAATTTGCAGATTCGCTGAATGCAGGGAGGGGAGGGCCAAGGGGAGCTTTGGGTGTTGTGGAGAAGGGTCCTGCTGTGTGACCCTGACAGCTGGTGGAGGGTGCAGGAGGGCATCTCGAGGCCCTGGGGGTATGCCATGGTGCCATCTGTGCAACTGGCCCCCCTACCTGGGCCAGGAAGAAAATCCCAATGAGCACCCCAGGACCCCAGCCCAGCTGCTGAGGTTTCTGGGAGAAGAATGACAGGGAGACTAGGTGCCAGGAGTCTGTCTCCCACCTTTCCTGGGCTCAGCCTCCTGGGAGAGAGACAGGGAAGGAAGGGGAGGGGACAAAAGGGAGGAAGGGGGTGAGGGAGCTGATTCGTGGTAGCCCCCCAGGCCTCAATGGCACTGATCTGCAGCTGGGAGAGGGTCAGGGCCTGGCTGGAGCACTGCTGACCAGGCAGGGGGAGGAGGCATTGGCCCCTCCGGCCAGCCCTCCCCTTCCTGAGCAGCAGAGCCTAGTCCTCAAGGCCCGCCACCCACCCCAGGAGCTCCTGGCCCAGCACAGCCCGCCACGGCAGAGCGTTTGAAAGTGACGTGTGTTCTGCAAGGAACGTCACAGGGCCCGGGGCTGGAGCCGAGCAGGGTCACTTTTTTTATTAAAAAGCAAAACCTAAACCAAGAAAACAAAGTGATTAACTTTCTGCTCAGAACAGCAGGCCCTACGCAGACGGGAGCCACCGTCTCACTGGGGGCCCTGACCCTCCGCCTCCGTGCAGGAGAAGGACTGAGTTACGGACACAAACAGGAAGCAGCTGGTTCTCCCTAAACATGAGGGGAGGGCTGGGGTCTCCGGCACGTGGGATGCCGAGGAGGTGGAACTGGAGCCAGGCATTCAGCTGGGGAGGGCTGTCCCAGCCCTCAAGGAAATGGCCAGGCCAGACCCTTCAGGGACCCCTGGGCTTGGGATGTGGCCAGGGAAGGCTGGGTGTGTCTGAAGAGGATGAGCTTTTCGGCACATAGCCTACCCCACTGCTGTGGGGCCGGTGGCTCTGTGTGAGCGGCCAAGACCTGTCCAGGAGCACTTTAGCCTGGCTTCTCACGTGGGCAGAAGAGGGGACAGGCAAGGGGTGGATGGCAAGGCTTGGCTGGCAGGACAGGCCTTCCAGAAAGCTGCTGCAGCCAAGCGGGGCTGCTGGGGCCTGCAGAGCTGGCAAGGGTCTGTGAAAGTGTGACCTGCCCCCCAACAGCCCCTCTACCTTCCTGCTGCTCTGCTCTTGGATTCAAGTCTGGGCCTGGAAGAGGTGGATTGGCATCCTCCCCCAGCACTGGGGTTCTTGGGGGTGTCTGGTCCCAGGAGTCAGGGCTGACTTACTTGTCCTCTCTTGGAGCAATGCTGCGATTAAAAGCTGGGAGTGGGGCGAGGGAGGGGAGGAAGCTCAGAGGGGAACCCAAGCAGACACGTGAACAGTCGGGAGCGTGCAAGCTTGGCCCAGCCCAGCCCAGCAGGATGCTACCCCAGGGAGCCCCCAATCACCTGACAGGAAGATGGGGTCCCAGGAGGAGAGCCAGGGCCAGGGGCTGGCAGCAACTGCCAGCCTTGGACAGTAGTGAGCTCCCTGTCAATGGAAGCATGCAAAGAAAGGCTCACACAGAGAGCCCCAGGTAGAATGGGCTCTGCACGGACCACCTTGTGACTCCTCCACTGTCCCTCTCACAGCCCCACGGGAGATGTGGGCTGGGGTCCCCGTTAGCAGGCTTGATATGCAAGTGGGTGCTGGAGTGATCAGGTACACCTTGCTCAACGCTGGGCATGCAGCAGGAACTCAGAAGTGTCTGCTATACTCCAATGCAAAAGCCAAAGCGAACAGAGGCTGCTGTATGCTGGTTTAAAAGACAGGTGTCTGGGGGCCGGCCCGGTGGCGCACTGCTACAGTGCACCGCTTGGGAGCGCGGCAGCGCTCCCGCCGAGGGTTCGGATCCCACATACAGACCGGTTCCCGCTCAATGGCTCAGCGCGGAGCCGACGCGGCACCGCGGGTTGCGAGCCCGGTGCC